>NW_009218487.1:1692-2077 GCF_000690835.1 Fulmarus glacialis | reverse complement strand
CAAGAAAGACATGGACCTGTTGGAGGAGGAGGAGGGCCCAAAAATGATCGGAGGGATGGAATGCCTCTCCTATGAAGAAAGGCTGAGAGAGTTGGGGTTATTCAGCCTGGAGAAGAGAAGGCTCCAAGGAGACCTTATTGCGGCCTTTCAGTACTTAAAGGGGGCTTATAAGAAAGATGGGGACAAACTTTTTAGCCTGTTATGACAGGACAAGGGGGAATGGTTTTAAACTAAAAGACGGTAGATTTAGACTAGATATAAGGAAGAAATTTTTACAGTGAGGGTGTTGAACCACCGGCACAGGTTGCCCAGAGAGGTGATAGATGCCCCATCCCTGGAAACATCCAAGGTCAGGTTGGACGGGGCTCTGAGCAACCTGATCTAG
>NW_009218487.1:0-1676 GCF_000690835.1 Fulmarus glacialis | reverse complement strand
GGCGGGGGGGTTGGACTAGATGACCTTTAAAGGTCCCTTCCAACCCAAACTATTCTATGATTCTATTTTATGATTCTATTCTATGATTCTATTCTACAATTCCACATTTGTCTGATCTTGCAGCAAAGATAAACATATGACAAGCTAGAAAAAATACTTATTCAAATTAATTTCTGTAAAGAATAGGTTATATCATCAGAGGAGAAGAGATGGTATAAAAGAATTTATTGGAAGAGTAGATATCTCTTTATTAGGAGTTTTTCAGATTTGTCTCTTTATGAAAGCTTCTTGGTATGCATCTTTTTGAATGCGGCTACAAGCTGGTATCTTTTAAGTATCATAACTTCGTGCAATGTAATGCACAAGTGCAGAACCATAATGCAAAGGTGTGGGGTTTTTTAATAAAATAAATAATTAGAGCAGGTATAAACTTTACTACTTTTACTTACTGCTTCTCTCTTTAGGTTCATATTCATTTCTTCCATATTGGTATCTGCATGTCCATGCACAGAGCGACCATGGATATAATAACCAAAGCAGCTGTGTGACAAGAGAAACACTGAAATCTAAAAGAGATGGAGGAAGAGAAGAATACTTTAATTAAACATTATAATTTTATTTTTGAACTTTTGAATTCACAGTGGAGATCAGCAAGACTAGCCCTTCTACAAATACAAAGTAGGCAGGTACCAAAATAAATATGGCAGAAAAATATTTAATAACTCTTTTACTGATTAGTTTTATCTATGTTTAACTAGATACACACACCAGCTTCAAGTTCAGTTTATCAACAGCAAGGATCACTACTTAATTCCACAGATCCAAAAAATTAAAGCAACGTTATTGGCTTTTATTTTGATTCAAAAGTTATTTCTGTGATACGTAATACGTATGCATCATTCCAGTTGAGCTCCTAGGAGACTGTATTTAATAGAATTTCATTCAGTATGATACAATGCTTATATATCACATAAAAACAAAAATTAACTCTCTCTACAACCCATGCACTACATGGGTTTTTCACGGAAGAGGGATAACCAAGGCTGGAAAGGCTGATAAAAGGGGTTAATCTCTATATTTTTAAAAAGTTCTGGCCAAATGAGCTAATCCAACCTGTTCTGACTGCACTCTTCTTCGGTTAAAAAGGAATTCCTGCAGTACAAAGCTTCAAGACCCATATTTAAACTAGAGAAAGGGAAGTAGTTCAGATGTGAGTAAGTGAAAATGCATGCAAAAGGTGATAACTGTCCAGGAGGGACAACCATGAAGTTCAGCGGTTGAGGGACAACCACAAGATAGGAGCAGAAACTGAAACATAAACATGTTGAATAAAACCACGACAGTTGTGTCTGTAAGACAAAAGTACTGAAATGCAAACCAGTAGAAGGAATGGCAGCAAATCATTCCACACCTAATTTCTGTCATAATTTGTTACTTTTTATTCTGTATGAGAATATGTAACTAATTTAACTCGAAAAAAACAATCTAAAAATCACATGTCTAGAAGAACATACTGATACCTATGATTCCAGAATCTTTTTCCAATTAAAGTTTAACTGAAATCTTCTTGTAGATTGCACCAATAAAGGGAGCTGAAAGAAACATTGACTTTGGCTGTTAGCTAGTAATCTCTGATTAAATTAAATTAATAAATATTATATAATATTCTTAAAACT
>NW_009218486.1:14504-19586 GCF_000690835.1 Fulmarus glacialis | reverse complement strand
AATTCCAGGGAAAGCATCAAAACCTCCTATAACACGCCCTTAACTAACCCCGTCAATCCAATTTATTTACATTTCTCAGATCCTTTCCTCCAGAAAAACCATGCTACCTTCTGGCTGGAGAGTTAGCTGAGCGAATCTCTGGCTTTCTCTCTCTCTCTGCTGTAGGCTAACAAAAAATTGAGCTGCCATTCTTTCGGCCTGTCCCTTCAGTAGGCCAAGAGCACATTTCACTCTCTCGGGGTGGCCGCGGGACTCTCTGTAGCCCGAATGGTTTCTGTGCTCATTAACGCCCGGGGAAGCAGCGCAGGAGTTCAGGGGCAGCGAGCGAGGAGGGTGGGTGCCCCCGTCCCAGCCCCATCCATTTTGTGGGCGTCAGACTTTCAGTTTAAACCTGGGCTGATGCCGGTCAGCAGCCATGTGTGGGACAGAGGTGATGTTCACCCATGCAGCGGAGAGGTCTTTCCTAACATGACTCATTATCTGTCTAGACTAGACATTTACAAAAGGGAGAAGACCTCACTGAGGATGCTTGATTGTAGGACAAGAAAATTAGGCAGAACAGACCAGAGAGTAACGGTAGGAGAATCCAGGGCTCAGTACAAGATGTGTGTGGTAATTGAGAGGATACAAACTGCAACACAAATGAGCCAAAGTTGCTGAAGGTACAACACGTTGGAGACTTAATGAGGACATGTGCATCTATAATTTCCTTATTTTTCAGACCATCCGGTCATGGCCACCTCAGATTTTCTTCTGAGCCACTCTGCACCATTTTTACTGAAAATCCTGCCTAAGGAAGCGCTGTAAATAAGGGGCCTGCCATCCACAACAGCCTGAGGGACCATGGTGCAGAGACAGGACATTCATGACTACCCAGGAATGGGCCTTAATGATACAGGAGACTCCCAGTCCTCAGCGATTACTCACAACTCCATAACTGTTACTCATTTTGTTCGGCACAATCACACAGGTAGTCCCAAAAAAGAGCTAGTTATGGCCTTAATGTAAAATGCAAAATACATGCAAAAATATATTTTCTTTAGCTGTGCCTCCATCAAAAAAAAAAAAAAACCACCAGGCTCCTAGTAGGGAGTTTCTAAATGCAGCTGTTGCTTTCTTCCTGCTGCAGAACCAGGTCATTGCGCATCTACCTTATGCCAGTATGTGCCTGAATTTTAGGCTACTAACTGAAGGAGAAGAGGATGACCTACTCTTCTGAAGCCTGGGTGAGATTGCAGCCATCCGAGAATTACTGTGAGATCAGTGCTGGGTTTCCCCTACAGCTGAAGGATTGTTTAGAGACGCCTCCTCCCACCGCCAAGCCATGGTGAAATGAGTGCCTCCTTCTCCACTCCCCCAAAAAGGAGCCTTGGCCACTGACTTAGTCCCACTACCTGACTGCCAGGTGGATGGAGGTACATCAGAAGGTACCTCCAAGTACAACCAAGTGGTACCATAGAATCATAGAATCATAGAATAGTTCGGGTTGGAAGGGACATTTAAAGGTCATCTAGTCCAACCCTCTGCAGTGAGCAGGGACATCTTCAACTAGATCAGGTTGCTCAGAGCCCCGTCCAACCTGACCTTGAATGTTTCCAGGGATGGGGCATCTACCACCTCTCTGGGCAACCTGTGCCAGTGTTTCACCACCCTCATAAAAATTCCTTAAATTCATAAAAAATTTCTTCCTTAAATCTACCCTCTTTTAGTTTAAAACCATTCCCCTTTGTCCTATTGCAACAGGCCCTACTAAAAAGTCTGTCCCCATCTTTGTTATAAGCCCCCTTTAAGTATTGAAATACACATAGGGACCACAATAAGGTCTCCCCAGAGAGACATGACACCAAGGCTCCCACGCAGTCAGTGAGGAGTTTCCAGAGTCTAATCGAGGACACATGAAGTTAAGCCTTTGCTGCTCTCTGTTCACCATACACCGAGCTCAGGTACCTCCAGAGAGCAATTTAGACCAGCTACGTTAAGTGCTACCTCTTCTCATTCACTGAGCAGGCAACAAATAGCAAAACACCTCTTTGGGACACACTCCTCTCACTGCTCAAGGGAAATAGCTGACTTCTGTTAAAAAGATGAGAGTTTTTTTCAGAGTTACAGGCAAGCCTCTGGACTGCAGTAAGCTTAAGTGAGAGAGGACAGCCTGGAGCAGGGCGTCCCAGTGTTCACCCACTCCCGACTTTAGGCACGAGGAAACTGAAGTTCAAGTAGGGAGGCATCTCCTGAACTAAGTGTCATGCTGCACAGGGCTAGACAGGAGACTAAGTGGTCCTCTAGGATTTAGGGGGAATTTAGGAGCCTTTAGGTGGAATTTAGGTTAAATCCCATTTTAGGTGGAATTTAGGTTAAATCCCATTTTAGGTGGGATTTGGAAGGACCAGCTCTAGCCATGGTTACCTCTGTTTTACTGAAGGGCACTGAAGGGCAGTCACAAACCCTCTAGACGTGACCTAGGTGTAGTGGGGTGAAGTAGGAGGGGTTTTGTGCATTGCACATCCCAGAGGTTACCTAACGCCAGAGGCCCCTTTGGCACCGCAGCCCACCCTTGGCAGCAGCAGCCACCACCGACCACGTAAACCCTGCTTTGAACTACCGAGGTGGCTACTGCGTGCGTAGGTGCCCTTTGAACCCCTCAAGCTGCCTAGGGGAGACCTTCTCTCGGTCTTGTAGAGGTAAGAGCAAGGTGTGGGTGGGTGGGGGGAATTTCTCAGGGAGAAACCTGGCATGGAGCAAGGGTCAGGTTTTCTCATATTCATCCATTCAGGCCTATGCAAGAGCTTCTGAGACAGGGAATAAGCCATGATTTGTAAGAGTAATTGCCTGCAGGAGCTATTAATTCTATTTTTATCCTCCCCTGTAACAAAAGGTTTCCGATAATGCCCTCACCACTCATCAGCATTATCTGCTAAATGAAGGGTATTATTTAAATAACACAGTTACTGTATCACCCTTTTTACTCCCTGCTCGCTGTTTGATGTTTGGCCCAACAAATAAATGCCACCTTTCTGTTTCCGATTCTGTCGTATGTATACGGTCTCACGACACCTTCCAAAGATCATTTCCCAGGACAGAAAGAGTCTCTGTTGTGAAGGGGACTGTCCTAACCTGTAAAACAAGAAAGCAGCACACACACACACTGACCTCATAAATCAATTGAAAATGCACACTGTACAAACCAAGAGATTATGGGTCAATTTAGATAGAGCTTCAAATTCCATTTGAACAACAAAGATTAAGCAAAGAGGATCTATTAAGGCACCTGGTTGCGTAGTCCCTGACAAAGCTGGGATTAGTAAATATTTTGAGCATAGAGATCTATGAAATATAAGATGTAAAACCACCCTAAACCACTCCCAGGCACAGCAGACCCCCAGGGGGCAGAAAAATCTGTCGTGAAGTACTAGGCTGGACCTAAGCTGACTATCACCCTTCGTCAATGCCCCCCCTAAAAAATAAAGAAAAAAATAGGCAGCCATCAGAGATTACAGGGAAAGAAACGAACTGTAAAGGCTCCGCAGATCACTCCTCATCTTGCATTGCCATTATCGACTTTGCCAGACAGAAGGTGTTGGAGGGACATATGTACCCTATCTTACGTAGGTGCCTTAGTGGTCACGAGGCTGGCAGCAAGCCCTCGCACCGTCCCTGAGCCGCAGCCTCCCACGAGGGGCAGGGCAAGGCAGGGCAGGGCAGCGCAGGCAGGGAGGGCTTACACAGCCCTGGGGGCAGAGGTGCACAATGTCACGCTCTTTACATGCAGACAACTACAACAGCCCAAGATCCCCAAATGGAGAGGTTAAGAATCAAACCTTCAGTAGCGGCAAACAGATGTAGTTGCAGTGATGCGGCCACAGACATGGGGTTTGCACCCTCTGAGGCCCAGCAGAGAAGTTCCTTGCCCATGATGAAGATGAACCATGGAAAAAATCCTTGGATGCAGAGCCAGAGGTGATTAAAAATGTCTCTAATCCTCCCACTCCAATTTCCTTAATTTCCCAAGACAAATGATAGCATCTGAGTATTTACATACTTCATGCAGACTGACAGGAAAACAAAAAGACCCATCCTCCCACCCAAGATCATAAGTTTTCTCCTCCATCCGGGAGTATCTTGAAAAATGTTGGATAATTGCAACCTAGCTGAAAGATCATACCTTGAAATAACTTTTCTTAGAACTACCTTTTTACCCACAACCTCTCTAGCCCTCCAGGCACCTCCCACCCATTCCAATCTCATCACCAGAAGCAAGATACCTCTTGTCCAACAAACACCAAATGGAGACAGATCTTGCCAAAGCACGTACAGAACAGGCTGATACAGCTCTGCATGATAGAAACACCAAAAGCCATGGGTGATAGTCATGCTCAACCCAAATACTTTAGTGTAAATTATTTGGGTGAAAACTAAATGACCATTAGTCACCAAAACTGACTAACTGAGAGAGCTGATAAAGGCCCAGAAGTATCCAGCTGCCTGCGAGAGGTATGCTTTCACAGCACTCCATTTCTGACCCTTGGCTTCTGATATCATGGACTCTGTGAACGTGGCTATTTTTTCAACTGGGTGGTCCACTAACAAATATTATTTCTCCTTCTCAACCTTGATCCCTGAAAAGCTTTTTCAGAATTTTTTTCTTTTGCTAAGACACAAGCTTTTCCTCCTAAAGCAACATGTTCCTGTGGTGGCCGCTCAGCTCACGAAAGGGTAGGACACATTGGGTTCACAGATGTCACACCAGAAGCTCTACACTAAGAATAACCCTTGAACTAACTCTTCAACTAAATCCTTGCTCCTGGGAATTATGTTTAAAAAAAACAGCAACAAAACCACTTTCATAGCCCAAAATACTTCAAGTTTACCAAACAGTTAGTGACAAAATTACTGGCTATAGTTCAGGGTAAATTTTGGATTTCTTGGCACACTGTTTCCTTATGAACAAACGCCCTCAAGAAGCCCCTTCCAGTCTGTGGGTACCAAGAAGTCCCCATGGTGGCTCATGTCCTCAAGGGCGCTGGAGACACCATCCAGCGTGTTGCGAAATCTCTCTGTTACCCTGCAGACAAGCCAAGGGTT
>NW_009218486.1:13441-14473 GCF_000690835.1 Fulmarus glacialis | reverse complement strand
GCCACTGTGGCCACCTGCCATGGACTCACAACCACTCTGCCCCCGGCTCTCTAGCCCCGATGAACCCTTCGCCAGGAAGACTGGTCCACACCTCTATTTCTTTTTTGTTTTACTTGTTTACGTGTTGGTTTTTTAATGGAAAAAAGTGTGATTTTTTTTTTCCCTATAGATCAAATTGAGACCATGTCACATGTGAGCAATACTCCTGGTATCATACTCGACTGAAAAAAATTTTTAATGACAACTGTTTTATAATGTACCAGGACTTATTTAACATTTAACATTAAACCAATGAAGTCTGTGAAAACACACCAGATTTCAGTACAATCAATTTCGTCAAAAAATCTGGACCAGTTCTGCAATAAACTTATTGGATACACTAGAAATTTTATGGAATGAACTTACCAGATGCACAAAGTTCATGCAGTTGCCTAACCAAGTACGCAGGGGGCTGGAGTAGGGGGTCTCTGAAGGTCCCTTCCAACTCAAACCGGTCCATGATTGTGTGACTCCCCAGCCGAATATCCTGTGTTTATAGCCCTGTGTCCATCATTTTGGAAAACAATGTAATGTTAGAAAAGATCTTTCAGAGCCTGTGCTATAGAGAGACTTAAAAACAATTTCAGTAATTATCGGATTTGGAAAACGTTATGAACAAGCTTACCAGAATTAAATGGTGTCATGTGCAAACCAACAGAACTGATTTTCTGCACATGCCTTTTAAATGAACAGCTTTCACTATATGAACAGCAATACAAAAAGAAAAATATTCAAATTTCACACTTTTTTCAAGAAAAAAAGAATTGGTTTATTCAGCAGTTTATTTCACATTTTCCATGAGAAAATAAAGGTGGTAATTGTGAAAATACTGTAGCCTGAAATTCAGTTGGAAGTTAAAAAGTTCCCAGCCAGGACCTCAAGTAGTTATCAGCAATGGGGATTTTTTTCAAAAGCACTAAGGTCAAGGCTATGAAATTAGAAAAAGAGCACATTGACATTACAGATGGCATCAGAGCCACGGATAACCTGGGA
>NW_009218486.1:12988-13417 GCF_000690835.1 Fulmarus glacialis | reverse complement strand
CTGCTGCTTCATCTTTTCAGAAGTAATTATGATAATTTTTTTTTAAGGAGGCTATCAAAGTTAATAGCAATAGAAGAGAGAGCCGTGCCTGGCAAAGACAGCGTACGAGGGACGCAGCGTCGGATGAAGCTGTTCAGACATGAGGTTTCTAAGCAGTCACTAATTAAATTGTCCCTTGCTGTACGCTCGGCCATCCAAGGTATCTTCAGCTCTTTGCAGGAGGAGCTTTGGCAAAAGCCACGCAGCGGAAACGTGAGGTTCTCTGGCGTTGCATTGCTCTGAGAATATGTGTGCTCTGCAAATTCATTTTGGCTGCTCCTCTACGGCCCCGTGCACCGAGCCGTACCTCAGCGTTTGCACCAGGGTCGAGCCCTGCGTTCCCCCGACAGCTCCCGGGGACTGAGGAGGGGGGACAGGCGGGACTGGAAC
>NW_009218486.1:9085-12965 GCF_000690835.1 Fulmarus glacialis | reverse complement strand
CCTTCCCCTGGAGGGAGGGGCTTTTGTTCCCGCCAGCAGTGCAGCCCGCCAGGATGCCAGGCATCGCCATTACCGGGAAAGTAAGAGACAGGTGAAGAATTTCACAATTATTGAAATGAGCAGAGTTTGCGTTTAATACAAATATTGACTTGTGCGGTATGAAGGAAATTTTTGCAGGATACCCGATGACTGTCTGACAAAGAAACACAATAAACAGGACAGAAGCTGAGCAGAAAAAAACCCGAAGCAGATGTACCCACTGAGCGAGTTGAAGTCGTGGGATCTGAGTGAGGAGCTGCAGGCGACGGAGCAGGAGGGAAACAGTCGATAAATCAGGGGCTCTCCAGCGGGAGCAGCGTAGGAAGTAAGAGAGGAGAGGGTTGGGAGCTCAGTGCACGCACCAGCGGGGCCTGGCTAGGTGGTTTATTTTTGTATCTAAATATTCTGTGTGCTATGGAAGGAATATTGCTGTTTTCACTTCTGAAATAGTACCGTGACTTGTATCAAATGTAATTTGTTTCAATGTTTTTGCTAGACCAAAACATACTGGTCTGTTTATTTTGGAGAGATGGGGAGCAAGTGGCAAGGATCGGCTAAAGGCTCTTGTTCTTCCCTCACTGGATTTGTGTCAAGTGTTTACAGATTCAGACCTGCTGTCAGAGCAGCATCCACCCAAATTTGCTGCCAGGAATGAACTCAAACAACACGGGTCTCCTTCCAGGCTTAAAGGTGACCACGAGTTTTCAGCAAGAGGACCTTCCTCTGCATTTTTGAACGCACTCCAGATTTGAAGGAGCAAAAAAAGCCCTATTGTTCTGCTAAATAACATCTCATTGCAGAAACCATGAGCTGCTGACTGCATCTGCCTTGTGCAATACGACAAGTGCCGGGGCAGTTGTACTTGCACTGACTATACTGCAGCTCAAGCCCACTTCGGGCTCGGAGCTGGGATTCATTTTTCACTTGCTAGCAAAAAGATTTGGGGAAATTATTTTGCCAGAGAGTAAGAATTTCTGGCACCTGACCCTCAGAGGAAGGTTAATGTTACAAAATTCCCAGGATCTAGAGCCATTATAGAGGCGCTTCAGCTGAAAGGAAGCAGAAATGGATTAAATGTATTATTTATGGTGAAGGCAGGGCTTTATGGTAAACCAGGAGCAGCCCAGCGCTGGGCAGTTGGCAGCACTGATTAACCGTTTATATAAGCAATGAAATACCATGGCAAATATCCTGCGGTTACATCCTGCAGTTACTCTGTACTTTTATTCTAAGAATTAACTCCTGTTCCCCAGTAATTCGTTTTTCCCCTTCATTTCTGTATGCTGCTGTAAAGGTCTCTGATGTCTTGTGCCTCCTTTAGGCATTTTTACCCCTGAAAATAAGTACTATAACAGGCAAATCAGAAGATAAACATTTCCCATCCTTCTTATCCAGAGACAAATACTTAATAAAATGCAAAAGCGGTAGAGAGTAAAGACCTGCAATGAGGTCTTTAAGGTCATTTTTAATGTGAAGCTGGCACGCAATGCTCAAACACGGGCTGTTTGAGTTAGAAATACAACATTTGCTGCATGCATCACTCAGCGGAGGGAGATTCCAGTCTCCTGAGCTTCCCTGCCAGGAGAGCATTCACCCTCGGGGCAGCTCTGCTCTGCTTCCCCAGACCTTTGCCTCAGAGGCTCCTGTGCTGCCCTTCTTGAGGCATAGCCCCAGAAGGGCAGGAAACTTCAAGGCAGGGGACACGGATTGTTTTTTCTTCTCCATGCCAGGATAGAACGTGCTTTTCCTTGTTTCTGACAATAATCCAATGGCTGTGATGATCATAACAACTCAATTAGGCTGGAAGAAAAAAAAAAGTGCTGAAATCTGAAGCAGAAACTCTCCTGTTCCGGCCATCCCCTGCTGTGCTCCCTCCTGACAGTCATCAGTCCCCTGGAACTGAACCACAGCCTGAACCAGCCTCCCCGTCACTCCGAGCTACCATATGCCTTGTCTCTATGACACCATTTGTTTTCTTTTACAGCTATTTTCATCTGTTCCTAAACATTCCTCCGAGATGAGACCTTCTACCTTTATCCCTAGCCAAAACCCATTGCTGGCTCCCTGGGTGGTATATGTCTGCCTCTCTCCTGGATCCAAGAGGCTGCAGCTGCATCACTGTGATCTTGTGTCAGCTCGCTCTCTTTCTTTCCCTTTCTCCCTCCAGTCAGAGTTTTCTAGGAAGGCAATGCCCTTCTTCTTCCAAACCATTACCAGTAAAGCCTGTGAGCGTTCACCGGATCAAAAGCTAGGGCTGGCTTACCTGTGCAAAGCAGGGCTGTTACTTGAGGAATGGTTAATGAGCCGCTAACCCACCTCTGAACCTGCTCAGCTGCACTTGGACGGAGTAAGAACCTCCAACTTGTCTGGATATTTGTTTGATCCAAAACTAGATTAAGGAGAGCCATTTTTGGTCAAAGACAGCCTGAAGGAGAAACGCCATCTATGGCCTGGCATCTCCTTCAGTGAGACAGGTCAGACCTCTCCAAACCCAGAGATTTCAGCCCATCAGCTCCCAGCAGCAGTTTGCTGCCAGAGGGAAGAAAACCGACCCAGCCGTAGCTGCAACCTGGATACAGCTGCCACAGGTGCCCACAGACTTCTCCGGAGAATCTGGAAGCGGCTACTTACTTGGCACCAGCGTCCCATGTCATCAGCACTTCTCCTGTGCAACGCGTCCTCTGTTGCCTGCTGCAGCACTGGAGAAACCAGGAGCACAAATATCCCATCCCTTCATTGAATAATGTTATGTGATTGACGGCTCACCTCCGGGAACATGAAGGAGCAGAGGCACCATGACAGGCAGGGGAAGCCCCGCAACCTCACCAGAGCTGGCTGAGCCCCTGATGGGGCTGCTCCCAGGGCTGTCATGGGGACCCACCAGCCCTCAGATGGAGAGGGTTGCTGCCTGCAGGGGCTTGGGGCTCACGAGGGAGATGGCTGGCACCATGTTTTCTGTCTGCATTGATCAGCATGGCTGATGCACGTGTGTCTGTACGTCTGTCTGCCTACGGGAACACAAGTTCAGCCTCGCTGCCAGCTGGGTGCAGGTATCCAGAGCCATGGCAGCCTGGCCTGATCCAGCAACAGCTCTTTTCCACTATAACACTGAACCTACATTTCTTTCACAGCTACAGACAGCCGAGCCAGCTCCATAGTAACCAGCTCCATCCGAAAGCTGTAGCCGAGCTGGGCTCACATGCATGGCTGCTTTAACGTGCTGCGCAGTTCCCACTCCCAAATTTTAATCCCTACTAGCGCTGTGCTGCAGGGATTTACCACCTGGAGTCAGCACCAGCTGAATTTCAGACAGACATGCTCCAAAAGAGCCAGAAATAGGAAGGTGAAAGCTCCGCTGTACCTCAGTGGACATAAAGAAACTTGTACCAAGTCCGTCCCGAACCTTTTTTATCCCTTCTCATCTCTAGCAGATGCAAGAGATGCACCCCACTGCCTGTTGGGGGAAGAAGGTGTTGTGATGTGGAAGGGGTTAGGAACAAGGGGATTACCCTGGCTGGACTGAGGTAAAACCACTCGTGGAAGCACATGGGCAGTCAGACAATGCTCAAAATAACATTTGTGCTGCTGGGCTGAGGTCAAGGGAGCTCCCAGAACCGTGGAGGGGGACCCGAGATACTTCTCTGTGCACAACAGGGCCACGGCTTTAGATTAAGAGTTTGCCCCAGTTGCAAATGCTAAACCACTGCCGCCCAGAAATTACTTTTAACAAGATCTTTTTGAATGTGGATTGGTTCACATAAAAAAAATAATTAACTTCATAAAAACAGGAAGAGGTGGCCAGGAGATTAAAAAGTAAATCTCAGGATTGCTTTTAATGGCT
>NW_009218486.1:0-9028 GCF_000690835.1 Fulmarus glacialis | reverse complement strand
ACTACAGCCCATGGATCTACACAGCCACCCACAGAGGCAACAGCCCCCCCACAATGCAGGAAATCCCCGTTCCCCTTTCACATCTTTTCAGATCATTTGAGGAGAAATCACTGAGTCATCTACAGCAGCTGCAGCCCCTTTCCAACATTTTCTACTGATACCTCAGCAACTCAGCTTGAGCATCTCTTCTCCAAGATTTACTTCTCCTTTTCCCTCTCAAAGAATGAGGATTTTTTAGTCTATCCTGTCTTTGTGTACCACATTGTCCTCTGTGAGGGCAAAACGAAGTTTTTTTTTTGTAGGGAACCTTCTCCATGCCCAGACCAGTGAGTGGAGGAAGCACCGCCATTTTCACTACAGCTTTTTTGGACACAGCCTTCTCAACTTGCCTCCAACGAGGATATGAACAAAGCTTAGACGTATCTGCCTTAAATCTTTTGGAGCTGTGAACTTCAGGTTTGGAAGTTTTTCCTGACTGAGAGTAACAAACTGCCTGGAGAACATGCCTCTTCCTCTCCCCTTGAGTGACACCTTGCAGTCCAGATGATGGAAACTTCCCCCACCAGAACAAGATGTAGCAACACTGGAGTATGAGGCACCTCCTTCCCTCCCCCTCAAACATCACACCGAACACTAACAAGTACAGATTTTCTCCTCATTTTTGAGGAGAGAGAGGCAGAAGAGACCCCCGACTCCATGTTTTGACAGAGAAAGGAAATGCCTTTAGAAAATGAGTTACCTGTAATCTTTCTTTGGACAAGGAAGTAAACAAATATATATTTAACTAGTTTTGATGCTTTAATTGTGTGTCATTGCACAGTTATTCATACTTAAACAGTTAATGATGCACATTCAAGTGAAGTTCTATTTTACACCAAGAAATACATTCAACGACTTGGAGAAAAAGGGAAGAAAAATCAACACAAACAAGGTGTGTGAGAAAGTGGTATAAAATAAGATTTATTTGCAAATCTTTATTTTGACAATAAGGAAACAAGTATCTCTGAGGTGTTGCATTTTGGGGATTACATGTCAGTTCCTTTGCCTTCTGAGATTTCCATTTGCATGCAATATGGGATACCTCTAGAATTCAAAAAGAACTTTGAAGTGTCCTTTTTTGCCTGCTGTACTAAATAATTCCTTCCACAGGCACACTATAGAAGAGTCAAAGTCTTTGTAATGAGAAGCTGTCACAGGAAATGCACAATGAAACAACCTTGGCTTAGAAAGAAAACTGTCGCATGAGAGCCGTTTCACATTTGTTTAACACAGTGATAAGCACTTCAAGATTCCCACAAGAAGTGCCTGGTGTTATAAGTAAAAAAAAAAAACAAGCCCAAAACAAAAAACAAGAAAACCCCAAAAGCCAACAAACACCAACACCTGCTCCCAAACTCCACAGCTATACTGAAACCTCAGATTTCTTTCCTATGTAAGAATGCACAGTACATCTGGTTATGACCTGAGTTCCCTCTCTTGGAAGCTAAAGAGCTGTGTGTCATGTAAAAAATAAAGTTCAAGATTTAATAATAATTACTGTATATAAATGAACTCAGGACAAAGGCAATACAAAGTGAGAACTGATTTACCTTAGCGCCTGATTGTGGGAAGGTAACCTCTAAATTATGGTTAGAGTCACAGCAGTTGACGAACACGACAGCAGTACCTTCAGAACATTTCTTCAATTTATTACCACCCTTCTCCCCGAACTTGCTCTCTCCATCTTTCAAAAATCCAGGAAATTTCAACTCTGAAGTCATATTTTGAATTAGATGAGATAGGAAGTGTATTCCGAAAACCCTATATGATTACATTCTAAGTAGACCACATTAAGCATATCTTGTTTTAGGGGAAAGTCCAAAGGGAACACCAGGAAACAAATAGATACTCAGAGAAGACATCAAAGAATCTGAACTAGATCTATTTTCAATACAGTTCTAGAAAATATTTCTTTTTATAACAAAGAGGGACCTTTTTTTTTTCCCCTCTCGATGAAGCTCAAAATAATCCCAATATTTGACACTGGAGAAATATCATATTTTCCTCTCTCCCATAAATATAATAATGCAAGAAAAGATGTCTAGATGTCACTGTCACCAGTTCAAATAAGGCATTAATGAATGTATTAGATCATTCAAATGTAAACAAATATGTATGCCCCAAAATACTAAAATAACCTTATAAGGGTAATAACTATTATATTAGTGACAACCATTTCATTTAAGTATTTAGGCAACAAAAACTGGAGAGAATAATAAAGAGTCTTAAAGACATTATTTTATTTTGGTCTACTTTAGAAGGACTAAAACAAGATCCAACAGAAAGCTCTTCATCATCAGTCCACATGCTATCCCACCATGGGGGTCTCCCTACCCCTTCTGGGAACCTAGTCCACCTTTATGGAATAAATATACTTGGTCATTTACATCAGCCATTATTGAAATGATCCTGAGAGCAAGGCCCAGCATCTAGGAATCTCTTCAAGCTGGATGCCCTAGCTAACATCAGACTGCCTCCTGAACAAGCTTAAAACTGAAAAAGAGATAAAGATTTCAGAATAAATTTTATGTTGACACACATTGCCCTCTTCAATCCCAACTCAGCCATCTTCAGATAATAGCAAGAATTTACATTTACCTCTAGTGGTTATGCTCTCCCATTAGACAGCTCCAAGGCTTTATTCTTCTAAGCCGAATGTATCCCCATATTTGTGGTCTAGTCAAACGTAAATACAGTTGACGTTTATTGACTTCTGATTTGGGCAACAGAGATGCACTGCAGCAATTAAGCTGCAGGTGCCAACATTCTGTATCAGCCCCTAGATTTCATGGTTTTAACAGTATTTTTGCAAGACAAAATTTGCCACATCTCGTTAAGATTCCAAAGTTTGGAAAATCCCTACCCTGAAAATCCACTATTTGCTGAGGAAGTATCATATTTACTGAGAACATGAATTAGCTCTGAGCATACCATCTTTAATGACAACACTTTAAGAAGACCCCATGCAGTCTTACAAGTTTTATTCTCTTACATATCCAGGTCTGAAACCTAGAAATGCCCAGGGGTTTTCAGAGGTCTTGTAGAAGTGATCCATTTGAAAATGTCATTAAAGGTTTTGGCAGAATAATGTTATATGAAATCTGTAACACACTTGCTAACATTTATAATCCAATGATCAGTTATAAGAAGTATTATTGCATTTTAAGCGTAAAAATATAGGAGGTTCTATAAAGAAAATTAAAATAGCATTAATCTAATATTGATAGTCATATAAAATAACTCACAATTATGTAAGTTTCCATATTTAATTACACATTTAAAAATAAGTTATAAAAATAATTAGGCTTCTTTAAAACCCCTGAGATATTTTCTTTTAGGAGTTTTTACTCATATCTACTGATTGTCTAGCATCGGCAACAGCTTCTGGTACTCGAACAGTCATACCATCCATCGATTTCTTCAAGCAGATTTGGAAGCCTAAACGTGATCTGTAGGGACATGCGACGTTGTTGTTAGTTCTAGCCAATCATATATCTAACAGCCCTTTATGCCTCCAACATTCAGCCATCCCAAACACATTATGATCTAGAAACAGCCACCCTTGTGCATGGTCTTAATCAAGACCAGTAGTGAACTGCATGCATCAATGCAAAGATATAAGTGGCAATAATAATGATTTACATTAAGTAACAGAGTTCAGTACATTGGGAAGTTGTACACTGAGTACTTCCTACTTGCTGAGGCAATATATAATAAGGGTGGCTTTTCCATTTTCAATGGTTCACTAATAGTTCAGTCAAGTGCAGGGAATGACACTTGATCTCCTCAAGGGACATTTGGCATCTCTGAAGATACGAAGGCAATGAATCTGAATGAAAGCCTCAGAAAAAGCATAGCCTAACCCATCCAGGGCCTGAAGACAGCCCAATGTTTTCAAACTAAACAACTCAAGATTGGGTCATTAAGCCAGAAAAGGAAGAGTGAAAAGACAAGAAACATAGGAAGGAGAAGGATAAAATACTCATGGCACCTGAGGAGATGCAATCCTTCATTTTTCTACCTATTATTCAGCATGAAAAGATCTTGTATGTGAGCAATTAAAATCAAAATATTTAATACCAACACAATATTCTGCACACACCACAAGCCACTTTTATTGCTGGGATATCTCTAATTCAATGTCTATGCTCTGGTACTTAAGTATAGAATACTTAAACGTCAGCAAGGATAGGCAATGTTTTGTAGCACCAGTGAACCATTTAATCAGTATAGGAACGTAGGCAGAGATATTATAAAAAATGGTACTACATTAATATCTATACAGAACTTTTTCAAGCATGTAGTGATCAACTGTTGTTAAAGCTTCCAATTCAGTACTATACCTGAAAGTAGTACTTTTATGGAAATGACTATATACATCAACTTCAAATTACTGGAATGTACGTATAAATACATACATTACCAGAAGATTTCATCTCATGAATATGCATCCATAAGAATAGCTTTAGAAATGAGATCTATTAGAGATGTGATTTCTGATCTTTATCTGTAGCATTACCTGTAAGGCTTAATTTGACTGTTTTTCACTGAAGACCAGTGCTAATTGTGAATGTACTCTGCAGTGTGGCGATAGATTCACTTCATGTAAAATAACACTGCCCTTTGTTTTAAGCCTGCTACACAGCAGTACAAAAAAACCCAGGCAGCACTAAGTAACACTGTGAGAAACCAACTACCTTCTCCTAAACAACTCCTTCCACAGCATTTACAATTTTATAGATATTTAACTAGATTGCCCCATCCCTTAAAGCTGAAGAAGCTTGGACCCCCCAAAAAGATGATTTAGTCAATCCCTGCATGAAAGCCATTCCACCTTTAACCACTTCTATAGGCCTTCCCTTTATTTCCTCTCATTCCACTACTTTAAAAAAAAAAAACCCAACAAAACAGGAAGTCAGAGTTGCACAAGTATAAAGATATGGTGAATCCCCATTTTGTCATATAATGGTATTTTCTGTTTTTCTATCTGTTCCTACCTAGTATTGCCAATGTTCCATTTACCTTTTTAAGTTTTTTTTTTTTTTCCCCATTTCCTATCACTCAATGGCACAAGATCCTTGCGCATGTCTTCACTGACAGTTTTTGATTTTACCACACTGAGCAATATAGCACTATACACAAACCTGACTCTTCATTCTCTTTTCCCAAGTCTTTCACAAATGTGCTCCTTAGATTAAACCTAGCACCGATCACTTTTAGATCACGCACTTTTAACAGACAGCCAAATACCTCTACCTTGTTAAAAGACAATTTTTTTTTTTTTTTTAACCAATTACTTATCCTTTACAGGGCCTTTGCTCTTATGCCATTGCAACTGTAAAGGATTTCTGGACCCAAGTAAACTATACGAACTGTAAGATCTTTCCTCTGAACTGTAAGATCTTTCTTCATGCTCAGGTGACTCATTTGAAGAGCTCCTGTATCTGTTACCTCCCTCTACAAAAACTCTGTTGAATTCTTTCCTTACCATTATTTAGTAGAAACTATAAAAAAGGAACAGCCCGTACACACATGATTAAGGTGTCCAGTATGGAATCAGACTCACTGTTCTCCACTTCTGATGATCTCATTTTAAAAGTTGGGTTGCTACCTTCCACTCCTTTGATGTGGAAGCAGTTTCAAACCAACTAATTAAGCCTTACAGACAGCAGTTCAGAAGTGTCATATTGAATTCCTGTGGAACTCCTGGGTGAATGCTACCTAGTCATTATCATTTGTTACTATTCATTTTACTTATTTGCTGTAATACTACTTCTATAACACATCAGTTTGAGACAGAAACTCCAGGAAGCCCTCTACAAAGAAACCTTCCAGTGTATGGACATCCTGTAACATCTCTTGAGACAACAATGCAAAAGAAACTTTGCTTTTATGTTATCTTTTTATATTTTAAGTGCACCTCCTACATCACCTATTGGCTCTTTATGCAGACAAGTTTCCCGCTTCTGATAGGGTAGAAACAAAAATATTTTTCTACTTTTTAGCAAGCTATTTCTCATTTTTAGCAAGCTATTTCTATTTTTTTCTTCAGTATTCTTTTTAAACATTTAATTTGCCAGAGTTTGTGTCCCCCATCTTACTTCTTTTAATAATCTCTACTATTCTGCAGTTATTCAAAACAATTTTGTTTTAACCTTTCTAATTAGTCCCTCATTTTAAAAAACATTAACCTTCATGGCAGCTGCTAGCTGAAACTTTCCCAAATGCAGAGAGTCACTGACAAGAAAAAGCTTTTATCCTTATACTTATGACAGAGCATAGTAGTGCATCTCCATTACACAAGTTGATATCAGCACAGAAGACCAGGTAATTGGTTTGGCCCAGAACCTAAAAACTCATAGGAGAATTATGGTAGATGGTAAGAGTAAAGTCAATTCCCGCTTAGTAGGCTTACGATTTTTTTTCAAGATTGCAAACGTTTTTTGGGAGACAGGAAAAAGGATAAAACAAAAGAATCTGAAACAAGTTGCTCATAGCTTGATTTCTTCGCCTTTACAACCTCCCAGAAAAGTTAAGATTTGGCTGAAGTGAGAAGAAGTGTACCCTCACGTAGAAATGATTGGTACAGGATTCCCGTAAGTATAAGGAGATAAACGAGTTAATTCAGAGTACTCCTTTGCAAAAACCCTCTGCTATACGGGCCAGGTATAAAGCCCTCTGACATCACTGGAAAGATTCTCAAGAACTTTGACAAGCAGTTCCATAGAAGCATGAAGGAAAGGGCTTTTGAAATCTTGAAAGGCATAGCTGCCTACTGTTCATGTGGGTATGTTCTATGATACAGACTATGTGTACACCAGCAAATAGTGCAGCCCACTAGGAATGGGTCTGTGATGAGGATGCGACACTCATTACAAGGTGTGTGATGGTGGGGGAGATCTAGAACAGAGGATTACTTTAGACTACCACTAATCTAATCCTATGTGCTGAAATACCCATTAGCAGCTAGAGCACACTTTGGGATTAATTTCACCCAAAGGGACTCTGGCTTGTGTGCTGTAAGAGCACGCTGACATGAGTGTCAAAGCATGACAAGTGGGGACACTGCCATGTGGGACACTTTATCCTAGAAAAGGCTTGGGAGGGGGATCTTATCAATGTACATAAATACCAGAGAGGTTGTGGAGTCTCCATCCTTGGAGATATTCAAAAGCTGTCTGGACATGGTCCTGGGCATCGGCTCTAGGTGGCCCTGCTTGAGCAGGGGGTTGGACCACATGACCTCAAGAGGTCCCTTCCAACCTCAACCCTTCCGTGATTCTGTGAAAAGAAGATCTGACCAAAACTAAAATACTAATGTAGACACATTCATAAAATACATTAACTAGCTACAGACTAATGGAGACAGAAAACAGAAGGGAAGGGAAACAAGAACAAGAAAACTCACACACATGACAGCAGCAGCAAAGTTTTTGTTGAAAGAACTGGGTTTTTGGTCATCCTTCAGTATGAGATACTTCTGCATCATACACCTCTGAAGAGCAAGTAGTAGCAAGTGCCACTCTTCAGTTTACAAAAACAGTACTGGCATCTTTTTAATATGAATTCAGATAAGCAATATTTAAACTTGGCAGTCCCATTTGTGTAACAGAATCCAGCTATTCATTAAAAGCTGACTAAGGCATTTTAAGAGTACTGGACTGCCCCATCTGCAAACCCTTCTTTCCATTCTTTGATGTAGTTAAGCGTTATGTTGCCTTACGTTTCTGTGAGGCCATATGCCAGGTCCAGCATGTCCATCTCTTCATCAGTAATTGCATCTAGTTTCTCAAATATGTGGTCTTCAAAGATTAAATGACAAGTTGAACAGGCTAGCGTTCCTTCACATGCACCTAAAGGGAAGAAAAAAAAAAAATCATGATAACAGAAAATTCAAGTTCCAAATTACAGCAGAATTACAGCAGAATTTCAGAAGAAATCCTTCATATGTTTGTCTCATACAAGAAGTATCTCTGTTGATTAGTAAAATTAACGATTCATATATTCCCACATTCATATATCTACTCTGCATTCAACTGTCAATAGTATTTCTACAGTTCTTACAACATTAAGATTTACTTGAATGCTGTAGTTAGTTAAAATACTTAACTAATTCCCTTTCTACCATTTCTACTGTACAAATGCAAAAGCAGACAACACTGTCAACCAACACTACCTAATTTATTCCCAGGCTTGATCCTTCTATCCCTCTCTTTCCCATGGTTTTGAGGTTTCCTCAAGAAGTTCAACAGAAGACACCTGCTATACAAAAAAATTCCTCAGAAGTACAAGGAGGGATTTTATACTTGGTATTTCTCAATTAGAACACTCATTCCCAGCAACAAAGACAGTCAGGCTAGAGAGATATGTTTTTCTCTGTGTTAATGGGGTCTACATGTATTAATAGGCGATCCAGCCTGAGCCAAGGATCTAATAATTTGCTAGGGTTGAACAGAACAAGCAACAATTACATCCACCTGCTAGAGCAATTAGGTCATCACAGGACAGTAAAAGTTTGAACACTAACAAGTTTGTCTCTGCCACTGTATAGGGCTGGCATCGAGTTCTCCACTTTCAGGAAAGAGATACATGCAACTTCAAGAGGAGGAGAAAGCTGAACTCTTCATACTTGTGTGGAGAATGGGGTCTCCACCTCTGATTTAAATTGGTAAGAGAGAAGCAGGTAAGACATTAGCCAAGTTTAATTTATTTACTCATTTCCAGGGAAAGCAGAACCAAGTGTACTGTGACCACATCACCTTTGTATTCATATGGAAACAAAAGGAAGCAAGGCTGCATGTATAACCACTGCTATGAAAAGAAACAGTGGGATTCATCATCAGACTACAAGATCCATACAGAAAGCACCATGCTGTTACATGCAGTAACGGTATCAACAGCTTATATTCAAAGTAAGCATGACACGGTACTAGAAGACTTGATTTTTAAAAATATATCACGTATTCATAGAATCATAGAATCATTAAGG
>NW_009218485.1:0-13029 GCF_000690835.1 Fulmarus glacialis | reverse complement strand
GATTCTATGATTCTATGATTCTAACTATAGCCAAACTGGTCTCTTCTGAGTTTCCACTCATATTCAAAGTAATAGTCCACAAAATGTTTAAAAAGGGGGGGAAAAAAAAGTCTAATTACACTAGCATTGGACTAAGACACTAAACTCCACCAACACACTGCCTTCACAGGGATAGTGTACAGGTGTGAAGGTTAGTATGTAAGTCCTGCTGTAAGTCTTTGGAGAGACAGTAAGACAAATGGCCAACCACTTAACACTAGATTTTAATTTCATTCAGTTTGAAAGCAGTTTCTAAGCCTTTTTCATTGAAATGGTAGTTTTTAAATGCCTATCAGAGGAAAACATGAAACCTAACGAGAAAAAAAAAAACAACTCAAAACCCAAAAACCCCCATCTTTCTCCCCTGAGTTACTCACTGGCATCCTCTAGAGTCTGTCAAGATCAAAGTTTTGGATTTTATAACACAATATTCTTTTATCTACAAGCACTTTTCTAGTCAAAGTGGTTTACCAGAGAAATTGCAGTGAAATGCCCAGTTAATTCTTCTTTGCTACATTAAGCTAGCAAGTAGCACATCAATAAAATGATCCAGTATGTTACACTATTTCCAAAAGGATGTTTCATTTAAAGAAAAGAGAAGTTGCATTTGCATTAATTTGTTCTCAAAGTGTGGGATTATTATTTTTAAAACAGCTCTATTGTTATTTATACTTGCATTATGATAACACTCAAGGGCTTTCAATACAGCTGATTGTACCAGATACAAAAAAATGAGAAAAGGCTGCATTCAGCCAATGTTAATTTTACCCATGTAGAAATTAAATGCCTAGATGGCCCATATCAACTAGGCACTCATGGTGCAAACCAATCCATCTGAATTTATTCATCTTAAAGTTATGCATTTAGTCTGAGCTAATTATCTAGGCTTCCTCTCTAATTAATAGGAAGAGACAGGTACCTTAAGAGGATGATTCATTTCTTCTTAAGATTGGTATAGTGAAATGCTGGAAGTGATCCTCATGATCTTTTTCCACAGAGTAGAAAGAGAACCTAAACACCTAGTTTAGACTAGATGTATACAGAAGGAATAAAGTTACATGAAATAAATCCCACTTTGATAGTGGGTTGCCTATGTGCGCTCAGCATAAAATATGAAAAAACAACTTTGTGTAATAAACAACCACTACATTTTTCAATTAGGATAACATGCTCTACCAACCTTACTGGTGTAACAGTTTCTTACTCTGTGAGTAATTCCACTGATATCTGAGAACTAGGGACAACTCTTCCTGACTTTTAGTTTCAAAATTTTGCTCCAAGAGATGCATGGAAGTATTTTTCCTTTCCAGATTGTATAGCAATCTGATGAATATTCCATCTTAAATATTTTATTCTTTCATTACTCTCAAACAAAAGATATTTGATATAAGAGTGATTACATCCAACAGCACGAATTATTTTCTAGGAATATTGGTAATTCTCTGACTGAAGTCAGCTATAGTCAACCCGGTATTTAGGTTACAATCACAAGTCTGATCAGACAAATGAATGTTATCTCTGACAGAGTTCTGACAGAATAGAAATTACATTCCCCACTGCTACTCAAGCCAGAGGATCTTTCAAGGAAGCTGTTGTCAGAGGTGACCAACCAACAGACTGTGAGCTCAGCCTGACTGTGGTTCACAGCCTACTCCCTGCTGCCGTCGTGCCTAAGGGCTACACACACACAAGGCAACCGAAACAGCCTGTGACTGGCCAGTTGTTACTAGATCCTATTACCTTCTTTCATGAGGTCACTGTCACAGGAGAAAAAACAGTTTAGCTCCTGACATATGACAAAACCAAGTCTGTTAATGCGCATGGGCACTGTCCAACGATTTGCATGGAGAGCGTACATTTGGGTCGTGTCACTGGAATGCACCTACTCACTTGCTCAGGTACCACACATGTTCCCCTGACCCCCATCACACCATGGGGGACACATTCATTCTCATCTCAGGACAGTGATGCACACGTTTGTCCTGTGACATAAGGGGTAGGAGAAGAGAGAGTAACAGTGTACTTGTCATACGATATAGATATACTCAGATCATTTGATGGAGAAAGGGGTACTGCAAGCAGCCCTCTCGTTTGTCCACAAGGAGCTGTTCAATCTGTCCCATGGCAGAGACTGAGAACAGCTGTATTTATTAGAAGGTACATAAACTAATGGAGAGGAAATGGTTGTGTCTGGACTATTACTTACGTCCAACCTTTGTGTTCTTTCCCAGAAACACTATTAGAAAGAATATGTATTAGAAAAAGCATTAGAGTATAAGAAAAAACCACGCCTCCCATGTTTATCAAAACAAAATACCACTTGTACCTGCGTTCAGATTATCTCAGTTTACCAAGCTACTAAAAACAACACCACTTTTTCATGGTAATGTATTGGATGCAGGTGTCAACGTGTTGGCAGCAGGGGGCTGCGGGGGCGGGGGGCCTCTGTGAGAAGAGACCAGGCGTTGCCCTGTGCCGAACACAGTCAGTTCCAGCCAGCTCTGCAATGGACCCACTGCAGGACACAGCTGAGCCCATCAGCTAAGCTGGTGGTACCTTGGGGAAACATATTTAAGAAAGGGCAAAAAACACTGGGGGGAGGGAACATAGAGAGAAGGGCGGTGGGGGGCACAGAGAGAGGAGGAGGAGGGGGGATCAACAAGGCCAGAGCAGTAGAAGGTGCTCCACGCTGGCACAGATACGTGCCCAAAGGGACTGCGGCCTGTGGAGGGCCCACACCAGACGACAGGAAAAAAGTGAGCAACAAGGAGTGGCAGAGAGAAACGGCTCAGCGCCGACTTCGTCCGCCTGTGCCACCCATTGCTGAAGGGACTGAGTGCAACCTGCAGCAGTAACACGGCAGGAGGAGATGTCTGGAGTGAAGGTCTGCAGACTAGGAAGGTGGAAGAGAGGAATCTGAAGTTGAGTTGGGGAAAGTGGGAGGAAAGGTGTTTTTCCTGCATGTTTAAATGTTTGTCCTTTTTTGTTGTTTCCTAATACTCCAATCAGTAATTAAGTATTTGTGCTACCTGGCAACAAATTAAGTTAAATTCCCCAAGTTGTTTTGGCCATGACAGTACTTGGCAAGTGATTTCCCTGTCTTTATTTCAACCCATGAGTCTTCTCACTCCTGTTCCTCCTATTTTCTCCCCCATTTCACTGGGGACGGGGGGGAAGGAAGTGAGTGAGCAGCTGTGTGGGTGCCTGGCTGTTAGCCAGGGCCAACCCACCACATTTAAAATGAAAAGGGACGAATGGATCCAATGGCAAATTACTTTCATTGATTACCGTTAGCCAAAAGTTTATTTGCTGTGACCCAATCCATCTAGATTCTAAAAGTGAACCTTTTACCAGGGAGAGAAATGGCAAAGCTTTTTCAGTAAAAAATAATTCAATTTGAGATCAACTCACTTATGTTGTTGCTGGTGCAAGCAGGAGGCTCACAAGACATAAATGAATAGCTTCTCCTTCCTCTTAATTTGCACAAGTAAGAGACATTTAAAATAAACAAGTATAGCTACTTATTGAAGACCAAGTTCCTTCTCTACAGTTCTAAACCAAAGGAAAATCTGGTTTATGTTACTTCTGTCATACAACTAATATTCAGGGAATGGTATGTCCTCATTCTGCAAATAGTCATGAACATGTCTCATCACAAATTGTTTGTAATTTTTTTGACAAAAATCTTTCTAGTGGGGAAAAAAAAGGAATTTTGAAGCAAAAAAAGTTTTTTAAAATGTAGCAATTTAAAAATGAAATTGTTCTTTATTTTTACAACTAGAAAAATAGCTTTTTTAGCATTTACAAGGTGAAACCAAACCATTTTTGTTGTTCTTTTGGGCTGGTAGATATTTTTACTATGTTATTTTGAACAGGGTTAAAAGATTATCCTCCAAACCACCCATTTTTTTATGACTTAATGCAAAATTAGAACAAAGAGAATAGAATTATCCATTCATAATTTTTATTTTTCCCCAAATAACATGGTGAAAAAAAAAGCTTCAGAAATGGGGGGGGGGAGGAAGTAAGATGGTAAGTCATTTTCTAAGCAGCTCTAATGCAGAGATACTCCACTAGCATTATTCATTGTAAACACTAAAAGTACAAAATAGCTTTAAAATCAAATACAATTATTGGAAAAAACAGATTTGAAAACAAAAGGCAAGGATCATGAAATTAGGAGGTCTTACAAACCAGGAAAATATTTACCCTGGAAAGAACACTTACACAATTAGGAAAAGAAGGATTGTGAGCTGCACAGTGGTTATATAGCTGCCTGATTGCAAACTACATAGATCAGAATCTTCTAAAAAATGTGCAAGGCAAAGGGCAAAGACATTTACAAAATAAGGCATATATATTAGCCAACCTTTTATCCCAACTCCAAAGATTTGGTCATTTACTAATTTCAGTAAGAATATAAAGGCATAACTGACTTACCCCCCCATCAAGGAAAAAAAAAAAAGTGAATACACTTAGCTTGGTGAAATATTTGAGAGAGAGAATTTAAACATCATAGGATTAGGCAACAATTAGAATGAAAGTCTTAAAATGAAGAATATCTGAAACAGGAAATAACTCTAAGACTAAAAATATCTGCCTACAATACAAGAAGAGGCTAAGTGGATCCTTAAAGCCTGATAGAAAAAAAAAAGTCTTGAACAAACAGTGTAGAAATGCATATATTGTATTACAGCAATTCAGGAAAAACAGCAATTTAAGCCACAAGGTATCCAGGTTCCTTCTGCCCTCCGTGAGTAGAAAACTCTTGCTCCTTCCCTCCCCTTGTCCTTCCCTCTCCCTCCCCTTTCCTTTAATTTCTCTAGTTCTTTCTTTCTCTCTTTCATAAGGACTCTAGGAAACTTGTAAATTCTTGTAAATTAGAAACTTGTAAATTCTTGTAAAATAGAAACTTGTAAAACAGAACACCATCCCTTCACACATAGGAGCTAAGAGGCAAAATCACAACACGACAAAATGAAAATTATCATTAGCTCAAGACTATAGTAATTCACTTCATTTTCACCTTATTTTGTATATTTTGAGAGCATAAATAAATATAAAAAGTATTCCCAAAAGGCATTTTTTCAATTTTCTTGTGGTACACATTTTCTTGTGCTACACCAGTATTAACTTCCTTTTAACATTTGAACAGTTTCTCAATAACACTCCAGGGGTCTCATTATCTTTTGGCCTGGACTGGAGCATGCTGCAAGTATGTTTGAAGCAAATAACATGCTTTTTCAATAGTATCAGAATGTCTTTAAATAAGTTTTTAAGAAAGGACATTTTCCTTCACTCTCTGCCTTTAAGTACAACACAACCTTATGTTTGTAAAGGATGGATTCTGTTGATCACTGAAAAAGAATATATCATTCCATCTGTCCAACATGTATTTTTTAGGACTAATACTTTACTGCTATTATTAGACAACTACTGTAATAGACAACATATCCAGTTGTCTACAATAATAACTTATATGAACTGGAGACTTTGACGCTTCTTATGTAGCTAAGAGTAACTTTTGTAAATGACTAATCCATCTCAGCAGCTTCTAATTTGCTTCATCATAGTTGCCAGTTCTGTCAGCAGTGCAGAATATAAACATTAACCAAAAAAAAAAAAAAAAAGAAAGAGGATAAAGTAATCTTCTGGCTTACTGACTGACTTTGACTTCTAATGAAATAAATTTTGTAACACTAGGGATTCCTGCAGAAAGCATGTTCTCATACAACACCATACAACCACCAATCCGGCTGGTTCAAGACAATGTCAGAGGAAAACAGGTCTGTCTGAGCTCTGTATCCTAAGATTTCCTTACGACTATGGCTGATCAACTGATTCTTTAGCATGGTAGAAAAAAGAAGAGGCCATTTTTACACCATTACCTTTTAATTTAAAACATTTTTCCAGAATGCGAAAAATCCAAGATCACTGTCATTGTGAACCTGAAGCAGTTCAAACTTGCATGTTCACAGCCCAGAGTGCCATAGCCACAATTCTTGTTAGGCACTTCTTAACAATCCATCTCAAATGTCCTGTCTTCCTTCTATCCCTCTTCTCACCCTAAACTAAACTTCTCACCGTAAACTAATTTTATTTCATTCCTCTTCATCCCCAAACTTCCTCTCATACAATCAGGAAGCCACCCCACAAACTCTTCTGCAATCCTGATCTTGCTAAACCATGCCCTACTCTATTACAAATCCCTTCCTACTCAAGAATCCCATATTGTCGTGCCATCGAGCTAAACTCAGACTGAATACCTCTTGGATGCAGCTGCTCAACTCCTCCAATTCTGCTTGCCCAGGTACTGCTATTATCACTACCACTCTACCACTACTACTCTTGATGCTGCTGCATCTTGCTGCTTGCTTCCTCCATGTCTTCTCTTCCCACAACATAGGCTCTTCCACCGGCCAGCAGCACACGGTGCTCCCTGTTGGTGACTGTGGCTCTCCTGGTATTAAAGCAGCCTCAGCTGCTGGTCTGACAGGGATTTAACACAAGTCTGCACTTACTAAAATCCACCTAGAGAGCACCCTAAGGGCAGAAGCAAAAAATATGCTTGTGAGAAAACAGGAAGTATGGAATCCATATTATTAATGAGTCACTACAAAACTGCATAGCAAGCAATATGTGCGGTCAGTTTCTGTTCAACACTTGTTTTGGTTAAATAGGCTTCTCCTCTTTCATCCTCCTTCTTCTTGTCTCAGCGTGGTGGCCTGAATGTAGTCTTTCTGTTTAAGCCTGGCAAATACAACCTATTCAGAAGTGATGACTTTTCCTTACCTTTTCTCTTTCTCTATTACTCCTTGCCATACTCTCTGTCTCGGTGATTCCTCTTACAGATATTGCCCGCTCAGTAGCTGTGTTTGCCCCCAGTTAGCAGGTTGGATGTGTAGGAGATTACAAAGGAAGAGATTAGATTTATTTAATATCACTTAAAAAGTTACATTTAAGTCTTGCAGGCTTCCACCTTTGAATCAAATGGTTTGTCACATTACATACACTGCACACAAACCAGAGTCACTTCAAAACTACAAGCTTATTTCAGAACCTAACCCCCTCCAAAACTAATTAACAATTCATTTCCATTTGATTCTTGAAACAGAGTCCGTAATTAAAATTACATACACTTTTGACATTACTTTTTAAACAACGAGAGCTTAAGTGGTAAGAGAAAAAACACTGTTGCACAGATGGAAAATGTTCTAGTTCACAAACACCCTGCTTTCTTTTTTGTTCAAAATGCTTTCACAATTCAAGTAAAGCTTATAATCTTCTTAACCCGTTGTAGACAGAGAATGTTCTACTCCTTTGCAATACCTAATAACAAAGTGCATTTTGTTACAATAATTTGCCACTATAGTTGATAGTATCTTACAGACAAGAGTAGACAGTATTAGCATCCTTTTTTTTCTTTCTTATATAAAATACATTGCATTAAGTTAATGAGGAAAAGACAACGCTGCGTATGTTATTACTTCTCATAATTGCTAATTTCCTGCCATGAAGAATTTGCTTTGAGCTGTGAAAGAGCATGAACTCCAACTATACGTGACCTCAATGTTTACAATGAAACTATATATAAATGATAGATTTTGGCGCAAGAGGGCCATTTTACCTTGCAGCACGGAATTGTTTCAGTTTCTGCCTCTAGTTTTCAAACAAGATGGCTGCGCACTTACTATTGGTAAATGGGTACAAAGTCCAGTCACGTGAACTGAAACAGAAGGGTGGAGAAGAAGAAAGAAGGACAACACTGAAAAGGACAACTTCTTATTACACAACGCCGACAATATTTCTTGATAAGACACTACTTCACTAGTAGGAAAAAATCTCAACATGTTTTCATAATGCATATATACACATGCCTAACCAAGACACTTGTTTTAATTTGTTGCTGAAGATCTCCTGTTAGGCTTTTCAAATGCTAGTGACTTTGCATATTTTTGGAAAACAAGGGCAGTGCCAGAATCTCAGGTACCTTTCTGCCTTTGGCACACCTGGTAAGTGTTCCTCCAGAATATCTACATAGCAACTTCTGAGAAACTGCATTAAAACACCTTTTCAAGTATAATTTCAGATCAGTGGTTTTTAAACTTTTCTGAACTACGTAGAAATTCTCTCTACATAAATACTGTACACCATAGCCCATCCTGGTTTGCTCACTACGCAGTCACTTGGAAACTGTATGTGACCCCAGAAAATGACTACTCCCAGGAAGTCCAAGGACCCTAATATGAAAAATCATTCATTAAACTTTGCAAAGTTCTAGTTAGTTTACATATTATTCTCCTCCCTCCACCCCAATTTATGCATTTTTCATAAGGAAACTTGATGAGGAAGAGAAAGATGTATGTTCAAAGGTGTGTGCCAATGAAACTTAAGAGAATCCAAGCCTTACATTCTAAATATAGAATTTTACTTTTCTTCCAGGCAAAATATTGAAGCTAACAATAACTGGGAGAAATCAAACTGAACCAATGTTTTTGAACAGCTGTCTAAATGCAAAGTTTAAATTACATTTTTCTGTGGTTTGAAAAATCAGTATAGATTGTTCAGCGCTTTTCTCCTGTGCTTTTCTTCCCTCTACTTTAAAACAACATTGTACTCTAACAACTTTGAAACAATTTTAAATTGCCAACCTTTTCTCTGTCCTAAATACAAATAGGAAATGCTAGCTCTACCTTAAACCTTTGAAAAACTCTGTACCTACTGTCTTGCAGAAGTGAAAATAAAGACAATTTTTAAAAATCTTGCCAACCTCCCTAAAATAACCAGCTAGTTTTTAATCTCTTTGATAATCATATTTTTACATAAATCATATTTTAGAAGGTACTGAGAAAAAATCCTTCATACAGACACAGGAAGCAGTACGAGAGATACAACAGATGAGATGCAACATCCGTTGGCAAAACACAAAAATATTTATACTTCACCAAGTTTATGTACGTACACTGCAACTCTTCAGAGATGTATAATAATAACTATTTACTTACAATAAATGTTATTAAAACAAATTATTATGCAACATTAATTCAAAAACTTGTGATCATGTAAATTAGAAGAAAGTAGTGATAAAACAAGCATATGTATGTCAAAATATAGATGGATTGAATGAAAAGCAGACTTGTCTGTGCTAATTCATGTGACAATTCAAGGCATTTGATACGGAAAATCAAAATGCAGCGTAAAAAGATTTATTCATTCTAAAACAGTATGCAAAAAAATTATGATGAGTTAACAAGTGAAAAAACAAACATCCTCCCCCTCTCCTATCCAAATCTGAGCACTGAATGAAGACTGAATGGAGGGTTTTTCTTTGTTTGAGTTTCTTCTCCATGTTTGATTAGAAATCACTAAAGGGTGCTAAAGTGACAGTTGCTCAATGACTTCAAAGCGTAAGTGGGACTGAAAACTGAAATGCTAACAGGGAGGCTGCATTTAGGCTATGGTAAATAAGGTACTACATTATCCAGTGATGTATTCTCCAATGATATGGAACAGATCTATGTTGTTTAATGGATTATATTTTGGCAAATAGGTTTTTTTGTGGGTTTTATTGGGTTTTTTTTTTCCCACATGGATATGAACACAGAGTCCAACTTTGTTTTTTCTCTCATAATTTGCTAGAAACATTGTTTTTTCAGATACTTTGGTCTTCTGGTCACCAAGTGGGAGACAGTAGCTACTTATTTACATATGAACATTCATATGTGTAACAGAGTTCAACTCATCGAATTGGTAAAGGAAATTATTTTTTAAATAGTGTTTGGGAAGAAAAGGAGATAGGATGAATGACTGGATTTACTGGAATCTAGTGGAAGGGCACAGCTGCAGTGAGGAAGACCTTTTGTCTCAGTTCATCAAAACATCCCTGCCAAAGCTTTAAAAGTTTAGGATCGAAACTAATCATAGCACTAATTGTTCATCTACCAGCTACAGTACATACACCTTTGTAAAAAGAAAAACATGATAAAGAACACTGCTGTCTTAGACTGGCTGAACGTTGGTGCACATCTAAATGCCTGTGCTTCCACATAAATCTGCTAATACAAACTTGCATTTAACAGGATTCAAATGAAATACAGCGATAACAGAGCTAAAAATGGATCAAAGGATATTTGTTAGCTTCTCCTGTCATAGTAAAACCCAAGGAACTTAGCTAATTTCAGAAGATATTTTGAAAGTCACACATATCCAGAATTAAAAGATACAGCTCTGCTGTTCCTAGGGACTTTGTACATACAAATTGGATTATTGGATGCTAGAGGATATTTATTCTGCAACAAATCTTCAGTGAAAAAAGATGTTTAAACCTTATTCATTCTTCAGCTTAGTCCAAAAACACCAGTGATGAATTTCACTCTAAAAATTCTGTAGCCACTACTACAGATAACTACATTACCCTGAAGGATGCAGGAGAATCATTATATGAACTTGTGAAACCTGTGGATTGCAGAGGACTTTGTGCAGTTCTGAGGAAGTCACAATGGCATTTACGTATGGAACTCAGTGATACAGTCTAATGATTTTGGTATTTTTTTTCATGGTTGTGCTTAACTTTAGTTAAGACTTACATATAGGAGTTTAGCTGGACGAACATATCAGCTATGCCATCTAAGAAATAAAGATCCAGGTTTTGTAAGTTGCTATAGCCATAGTTTCTGACTATCAAATAATACTTGTCTAAGCTACCTCAAGTCACACGCAGAACAGGATCTTTAAAGAAAGATGGGTTTGAACAGACAGGAAAAATATATTTCATTGGATCTACTAGATAATGTATTTTATTATGTTTCCTGGATGCGATGATGTCGGAAAAAGCAGATGAACTTGCAGGTCCCTACCCTTTGTAGGTCCTTCAAGAAGCAACAATCACTTAGCTAAATATATTAAAAAATTGCAAGTGGGCAAGGGTTTACTATCTTTCTACCAACTGTAAAAAGCTCTAGTGCAGACACCACCCCGGAAGACGCTGGCAGAGATTCAGTGACAAGAGTGCCATCTACTGAGTAAAGCTTTATGCTTCCTGAAGGCTTTCCTCCGAGCTCTGCAACTCAAGAATACAGCCTAACTCTACCTCATTTCATGACCACAACACAAGGTGGCTAGTCTCTGGATGGCACAACCTACTTAATTAGAATATAGAATATCTTAGCATTAGAAGTTTTGTTAATAGCTTTTGGAAAGTTGCATTAGTCTAATTTTTCCAGATGGGAGCATAATTGTTGGCCTAAAAAAGAAAAGTCAGTGAGAAACAAATTATGGAGCCAGGTTGTCAGATGTGGTCATTAATAAAATACTCATTCCCTATTGCTTGTAGCAGCCACTGGTCTAAATAACATATGCAACATTTTTGAAACAGTGATACAACAACTCGTTCTGTAACACAGCTTCTTGCAGATAGCTGCCTCATCAGGCTTGCAAGATAATAGATTATTTTTCATACTTAAAAAAGCAGAAATATCTTTCAAACTGTATGAAGAGGTATTAAGCTCTTCATGGGCTAAATATGTTGCCACTGATCTCTTTCAGTGAAGTATAATACTGACTATTCTTAATTAATGAGGATAAAGCTAGAAGTGATCCATAAAGAAAATTTTAAATTGGACAAGCGGCAACCAAAGTTTTCAGCTTTTGGCTTGGTACAAAATGGAGAACAACCTGACCAAGCAGCAGTAATAAAAAATATTTTTAAGAATTACAAATCATTCATTAGTGAACAAAATAAAACTATGGCAAAAATGGTAATTCAGTTCTTATGTTAATTCAAAGGAATTCTATATCTGGGACAATAAGGCAGTCTATTAGTAGAAAATGGCCTTTCTATTTGTCACTTATAAAACCCACAGCTACAAAAATTTACCTGAGTGATAGACTTCTCTGAAGATACAGAAAAACTAGAAACCTGAAGAGCAATCAAAATGCTAAAAGCTTCAGAAAGCATAAATTACGAGGAAAGGTTAAAGGAATGAAGTTTGTTAAATCAAAAAAAAAAAAAAAAAAGAGTAGAGGACGAACATGGGATATCCTAGCAGAGTTAAAAGATTCACTGAAAGATTTAGAAAATTTTAGGCATAATGTCAGGACAGACGTTTTAAGCATATACAATTCTGTCTCAATGCAAAGAATTCATCTAGATCTTGAACATCTCTTGTGGTCTTACCTATATGTAAGCACATGAAATAGAAATCTAGGAACCTTACAATCCTGCAGTGTCACGCTGAGCAATCATTCACCTTACAGAACTCAAGATGAAATGTTTGAGATGCACTTAGTAGGTGGAGCTAGCTGGCTTCAGAAAAAAAAAAAAAAAAAAAAGATCAGGTTCTCACTGGCTTGACAGCACTGGGACTATAATGCTTCCTTGTAGGTATCTCTAATATCTAACTATATCAGACTTTACAAGTGGTGTTTCTTGTTTTACAAATGTTTTATGAAAACAAGTATCTGTTACTGATCTTCTGTTAAGAAAATTTTAGTTCAAAGTATAAAATAAGAAATAAGGCTACGTTATTTTCTCATACATTTTGTTACAACACACTGAACCTAATTCCTCAAGGCATGTAAACATATGCTTAACTTAAAGTAGGTGGACAACCTAATGAAGGGACTATTTCCTCACCCTCCCAAAAAAATTAGTCAGTGCCCTACATGCTAGTGCTCACAAAGCACATTTTATATTAGTTGTCCATAAACGCATACTACCAGTGCGTGTTTGCGTGTCTGCACATGTAGGGAGGAAGAGAGGGCAGTATTTTCAGGAGGGAAGAGAGGAATTCCCAAAAAAGGAATTATGACTTAGCTGGAAGGTACACTAACTCCTGCAGTCCAGGAAAAGTCCTAACTCCGCTAGTCAAGAACAGCCTATATATCTAATATAACTCAGCTGCAATAGGGACTCAAGAAGCAGCTGGCTAGCTCTGCTTGGCACTGCCCCCTCTCCTCTCCCTTCCTATTGCTATGTCTCCTGAATGTGGT
>NW_009218484.1:11600-31208 GCF_000690835.1 Fulmarus glacialis | reverse complement strand
GGTACACAAGAGGGAGCTCTTGGTCACGACAATTTCCCTTCGCTTGTCCCAGTTTTTGTTGAACGTATATTCCCTGCCGAAGCTTTTCGTCCTTTCAAATCGGCTCTTTCAATTCAGTGATAAATGCATGTTGGAAAGCTAAAAAAAAGAAAAAATAGTGACAATCTCGGCCATAGGTAACGTAGGTATAGCTCTAAGGAATGGGTTACAACTCCCAAGGCTTAGGCATCGGCCAGGCTTCCAGTTCAGCAGCAAAAGCGACACATCCCTTTAGGTACCAGGACTCGCTATACGTAACGTACAGAGATCTCCAGCAGTGAGGCTCACCAGCACCCACACCCTGAGCAGGGAGCTGCAAAAGCTGCTCCATGGGCAATGAAGAAATGTTGCCCCATGGGAAACGTCAGCGTGTTCTGACATCCGTGGCAAACGTGGCCTATCTCGGCAACAGGCAGGAATTAATCTCTGATTAACATTCACAGCTCCCAGTCCTCTCCGGGGTCAGGTGCCTGCAGCAGCCCTGTTACACAGCTGGGGTGAGGCAGGAGGGACCATCCCCATTAATTCAGTTTCTTTAGGACTTGGAGGGCTCAGGATGTGCAAAAGGCTGGTTCCTGTCTGTTCTCTGGCTGAACCTGGACTTCAGTGGACTGTGTGAAGGGGAGAGATCTCGGAAAGGGCTGAAAGACCTCAGAAAGAGACAGACAATGAAAGGTTGGCTGCACTGAAGCAGATAGGAACACCAAACGATGCCCTGGCCAGATTTTAAGTGAAGAAGAATTCTGACGAATCCAGGCATCCTTCCCACAGCACTCCTCCCAGTGGCTCACCTTTTGTTTTGTTTTGTTTTGTTTTTTCTCCCAGTCATGGCTGACTTTTGATAATGCTGTTACACTTACCTGATGAAAGAAAGACTTGTTCTTTCGTATGTGCACTTTTATCCACTCAGATTTAAGGTACTTACAATATGCTGTAAAACACTTAATAAAAATAGTCCACTCTTTACAACTATCTGTAGTCAGTCTAATAAAAGATATTATTCTCTCTACAGAAACTGTTTCAATTAAAGCATTTTAAGAAATATTGTGGCTTCATAAGTAACAGACAGGTTTTAAAAGACCAAGAACACCTCTATGCAAAAATAATAATTCTTTTTTTTTTTTCTGTTATATACCTATATGGTTCTTCCCCATTCACAGTAATCCCAGCTCTTCATGCTCAGGCTGTAGTTACGCACTGAAAAATGAATATGTTGGTCTGTTACCTTCTGTCATGATGTAATTATTGCTTATAGGCAGCAGTCAATTGAACAAAAAAAAGCCTTTAGCGTGACTGGATCTCTAGTAAATATGCTACTCTTAATATTTCCAGAGGGAAGCAATAGAGAATTTCATGTAAGTGAATAAGGGTACCCATCTGGTACACTATCTGGCTACCCAAGTGTAGTCTGTTGAGTCAAAACCCATCTGTCTTAATCTTGGGTAAAAGAACACAAGATACTTGAATATCTAAAAGATACCAGATAAGCATTAGTATCTTAAGTATCGTCAGTATTCTAAGCCAAAGGGAGTTTCCACATTTCATCTTAGACGTAGCCAACACAGCAACAGCGTTGTTAATATCTTGGAAAGCAAAATAATCAGGTACTCTGTGAATCAGCTGGCATTTTCTCATTTGTTCTGTGTGCTTTATTGCTTTTAAGATATTTGACATATTGGTGCCTTCAGGTATTCTTTCAGAACACAGAAACATCTGGAAAAGCAATATATTATCAAGATGTTTAAAAGTAGGAGTTCAAGCATGGATCTGGCAATTTGTAACACATGAAGTCTAGGCAAAGATCATTCATTAAATAAATCCAGGAAAAAAAAATGTAACAGTGTCACGTGTAGATAACAGAGAAGAGAGAATTAAATGTGTTGCTTGAGGTGGAATAAAAATGAGGTAAACAAGATTAAGGGGAAAAGCAAGCATCTTAGGTGGGACTGAAAATAAGAACAACAAAACTGCCACCCAGGAGCTCATAGCTGTTGTAAAATTGCCTTGCCATTCTGCAGAACAGGATACAGACATGTGAATGTGCATTTTGGGACTTAGAGTTAGATGAAGAAACATGGGAAATCTTTATAGTTGTCATGGTTTAACCCTAGCCAGCAACTAAACACCACAGAGCTGCTCGCTTACCCCACCCCACCCCCCCTTTCCTCCCCCCCGGTCAGATGGGGGAGAGAATCGGGAGGGCAAAAGTGGGAAAACTCGTGGATTGAGATAAAAACAGTTTAATAATTGAAATAAATCAAAGTAGAACAGTAGTAATAATAATAACAACAACAATAATAGAATATACAAAGCAGGCGATGCACAATGCAACTCTCACCACCTGCTGACTGATGCCCAGCCCGTCCCCGAGCTGTGAATCTCCCTTCCCGGACCATGCCTCCTGGTTTATATACTGAGCATGACATCATATGGTATGGAATACCCCATTGGCCAGTTGGGTTAGCTGTTCTGGCAGACCATGGGAAGCTGAAAAGTCCTTGACCAGTGTAAGCACTACTTAGCAACAACTAAAGCATCAATGTGCCATCAACATCCCTCTCATACCAAACTCAAATCACAGCACTAGACTAGCTACTAGAAAGAGAATTAACTCTATCCCAACCAAACCCAGGACAATAGTCCTCATTCTTCTTTTTTTAGCTGCAAAAGAAGTGAAGGGTCTGTAAAGTGCATATTGCAGTGAAAGTCACACTTATACAATTTTTATATGATTCATCAAAGCATTCAACAAAAATAGCTGGCAGGTGAAGACTGACTAGAAACACTCAGAACTTGGGTGGCAGGTGATGACAACTTCTAACTGATAGACAGGGGGGGCTGTCTACCGTCCTTACTAAGAAAATGAGACAGGGACGCTCTTTGAACAGTTACACAAAATGCTTCACAAACACTACACTCATACGAGTGTGTCCAAAAAATCTTGTTTCTAAGAAGTGCCTCAGTTTGTAGACTTCTGCAAAGACATTACAGACACCATCTTCTGGAACTGGTAACAAGAGAAGTGGAAAAGGAGCAGGAAAACTCAAAAAATTATTTGGCCTCTTGCATGTCCACAAAAAGATGAGTAACGTGCTGACTATTTTAGAGCACACAGCAACCTTGGATTTCATGTGATGAAATTGGGGTTGTGACAGAAATAAGCTGTTGAATCATGTGTTCCTTTTTCAGAAAGAAAAATTTATGTGCACACCATTTCTTTCATCCAATTATATCAAAAAAGCAAGGGATTAATTAATTAATAGGAAAGAGGAGTGTGCCTCTCTGATTTGTTACATAACTAGTCTGCACAAAGAAATACAGACATAGAAACCTAGGAATGATCTTATCTACATCTAAATCCAAAGCCTAATTCAATGGAAATCTCAGCGAATATGCTAGTACAAGACTGGTAATGAAGATCCTCTGCCCAGAACACAGTCTTTCAGAAAATGGTTCTCTTTACTACAAATTGGCTCAGACTAGAAGCCTCTAAAAAAGAGCCTTACCACAGATGCACAGAGCTTTCTCAGTGCAGATTGCTCAAGCCTTTGGGCTCGGAGCCTGGAGTCAAAACTGAACAAAAGCCTGTCTGCCTAAGAATTTATTTCCAGCAACTTCTGTTCCACAATGGCAAAGCTCTGCCAGCCACATGAGGCACAGCAGGAGGAAGAAGAGAATCCAACAGGAAACTTTGGCTTTGTACTTATTGCAGCCTCAGTCATCCTTTTTGAACAGAATTCAGCTGTCAGCCACATGAAAGACAAACACCTTCAAGGAAGTACAGAAACAGCTGGTATTAGAGGTGACATCGCAACCAGCATCTGCTGTGCTCGTTACCAAGTCCTGCTGTTCTGCTAGATGAAACCAGTAATGCAAGTCCTGTCATAAAAACTAATGCATTGGGATGAATGAGGATATCCAACAGGCAACAGGGGAAAATTTTATTTGAAACAAAGAAAGAACAAGGATGCCATGTTTTTACGGATTAGTCGTTGTTGTTGCAGTTCTTTACTGTATCTTGGGCACAGGGAAATAGTAACATTGATGGACAATAAAACCTGCTCACTTTCTTCCTTTTAAGACTTCTATTCCAGACTTATAGTTTCTGTTTCAACATTCTGTAGTTTACCTGGTAATCATCTCATCTGGCCCTTGAAAAAATATTTTCAAAGTATTTGCTTAGATAATCCACCTAAACTTGATTTCGTTATTGTTTGTCTTTATAAGGGATACTATAAAGTGCACGGGACCTATCACAATGATGTAAAACAGGTAGCTATCACTAGGTTAATAGATAACCAGGGTTTATACCAGTACTGACTATGAAACCAGAGAGATCTCCATGCTTGTGTTTTGAATTACATATCGAAAGCTTTGATGGTGGCTGGTACTTAATCACAGACTTGGAAAGATGATATGCTTGTGCCAATCTGCAAAATTAAATGTATACCCATGGCTGCCTTCAATAGTAACTTCTGTTGGCAGTTTTGCGACATGCTTTGTGTCCCAGGAGCTCACAGGTTCTTTCAGTGCAAAGAGTTAATCTTTTTTGTTAGACAAAGTGGCAAAAAGAGACTCTGACAAACCTGGTGTGGTGTGAAACAGGTGTTTTAAAGCAAATAGAGGAGAATTTTAAAGTGGCTGTGGGAGGGAGGCAAGACCAAGAACATAAGGGTTTGCTTCAACAGTTGGGTTAGCTTATGGGCAGAAGAAGAAAGATTGATGCTATTGAAGATGAGTGAGAGGCTGTAGCAAAAGTCAGTCTGCTAGGACAGGTTTTCAGTACAAAAATAAGGTAGACTGAAAGCTGAGTATGGTGTAGAAGTATGTAATAATTAAAATTGTATATAGAAATAAAAAACAAGATTCTGGCTTAATGTTATAGTATGTTTTTAATTTGCTTAATAACTTACCAAGGTACAGATTAATAACTTACAAGGTACATGTTGAATCATGTGTTCCTTTTTCAGAAAGAAAAATTTATGTGCACACCATTTCTTTCATCCAATTATATCAAAAAAGCAAGGGATTAATTAATTAATAGGAAAGAGGAGTGTGCCTCTCTGATTTGTTACATAACTAGTCTGCACAAAGAAATACAGACATAGAAACCTAGGAATAATCTTAGGGGCTTTTTCTACACTAGATGAAACTGAAAGCTGATGTGAATAAGAAAATAAAGTATTTCAAGGGATTCAGGGGCTTAATTTAGAATACTAATTCCATTTTTGAAAGTCACATGAGCCTGCATTTTAATTCCAGAGGACTTTAAATATTGTACCTGTTATTACATTGCAAAATATTGATGTCGATATTAATGAACTTTGTAGAATGAGGCTGTATGGAGGTTGCAATGAGTTCATGATTTTTTCTAGAATTCAGATGCTCAGAGTATATGTTCTGCTCATTTGTCTAAGTTAGAATTTATGTCTCTGGGTTGACATTATTACTAGCTAGTGAAGACTTTAAATTGTAGGGCTGCATCTGCAAGAAGTATAGTAATCAATCATTACTGTAGTCTGAAAGTCCGGACACCAATACGAGTGGTTCTGGTGACAAAGAGAATAGGTAGTTTCATTCACAGATACCCTTTGCGTTTGTACATTTTTAATATACTAGAGGTTGCCAAAAGTGGGAGAACACGAGAAAATAAAAATACTCTGTTTTCTTCCTTGAATGCATGTCGTGTATTTGCATTCTTGAAGCAACTTTGGGCTTGGACAAGTGATAAAAATAAAACTGAGACTATGAGTAATACTTCTCATAACAGTAAGTTTACAAATTGGAGAGGGAACCTTTATAAAATTACTGTATTTTTTCCCCAATATATATGTCCTTTTCCTTTTTAAACATATTGCTATGTCTCTGCAGATCATCACTATTTGTTGATAATTCTTAACTTTCAGTGTGTGTCAAAGGACATATATGCATCTCTTCTTTGTGTTCATCTATTCAGAATATTAGCCGTTACTTAAGGAGAAGAGGAATCCGGCATGGCTGTCTTCAACAAGACTTTCCTATTTTATCAGTGTTACATAGAGAGCGGAGGAAAGTCTTCAGTCCTGAACTCATCTATCCAAGAAAATAAAGGAATACAAGGAGGGAAAATAAACATATTCTTTTTTCTTTCTCTAGAAATAGCTCATTCTTTCACTGTGACATCCGTTCTTCCCAGTCCAAAAGGATGGCCTACTTGAGTGCGGAGATACCCAAAGTTTATCATGGATTAATACATAACACCTCTAATGCAGCTGCCTGATCATCTGTGCACCTGCACCTACAGGTCACCTAGCTGAGGACAGCACATTCTGTCCTCTGTTACTTCTATAGTAGGACACAAATGTTACAACTCAGCACATTAGAGAGTAAAAAGGTGAACCAGCTAACCGGGTAGAGTGTCATTATAGACAAGAATTACAGCACTGAACGTGATATATTCAGCCGCAGGGTAGTGGCATTTTAAAGGTGTTCTCTATTTTTTTCATGTTAGTAGGTTTTTAAGTTACACATTTATACAATTAGTCATTTGCCACACTGATTAAAATAGGAAATATATGCAGTTATATAATGGGACATATGTGGTTGCAATTGCTAAATCATTTGCACCTGTGCAAAGGAAATGCAAAATGGAGCAGGTTTACGCTTGCCTGGAAATATTAGTAAAAGATTGGGAAATAGATGTAATCAGAAATGGTGAGTTTGGGCATAGGAGGATCCTGCATTGCTCATTTTTTTTTAAAAGTAAGTACCTGGGAGCGGTGATTTTACAGACCGGTGTGCCTAAAGAAGGTCTCTCTCTCTTTGTGTTACAACATACTAGTATGTATGCTTCTAATGTTAAGAAAGTATTCCCTCCCACCTTCCCCCCCACAAAGACAGAGAAAGAACCACTGTCTTTTTGGACAACAGAAATCATTAGTACAGCTAGAAAAGAGGATGATTGTTTACTTCAATGGAAAAACACAGAAGTTCACTTGTTCCGAGACTTAAGCAAATCAGTTTCCCCTATGAAGAGATGCATTTCAAAGGAAGATATATTTGAATATGTAAGGTATATTCATACCTTATGTCCAGATATATACCTATTCATATAGAATATTTACCTTCCTGAATTTCCTCTACAGCTTGGCTAGTCTTCCAATGTATCAGGTGTAAGGCCTGTTGCTCATCTTCCTGAAATGATGCTTTTCCATCCTGTTGATACAATTTTTGCAATTGTTGCTCCATACCTAGAAAAGATGTACAAAGCCTTCTTCAAAACTTTAAAAACCTTGTTCTACCCCTTTCTTTTAGGCCCATTTAGGCAGATCAACAGAGATGTTTGATTCAAAAAAAGCAATAGTGCTGAAAATAGAGTATGAAGGTTATCTGGTACTATACAGTTTGGAAAGCTCAGCAAAAAAACCCAGTGATTCAACAAGCTGTGGGTGAAATCCAGGCTGTAAATGAAGTCAGTGGCAAAATTCCCATTGACACCCTTAGGTCAGATTTTCTCCCTAAATACCCAGTAGGTAACTTGAGACATAATGCTTTTAGGTATTCACTGCAGTAACAAAGCAGTAGTTACAGCATTGCAGGGATAGATTGGAGCACAGCACTGAGACTCAGGTTAGTTAAGAGCCTTAACTCAAACTTTGATTTTATCTGCTTGTCAAACAAAGGATCACCTGTACTATAGCTGCACCTCTGCCAGCCAATTAAGGTCAAAGAAAAGGTTTTTGTAGTGCTTTAGATAAGATTGCTTACCTTCTATTTAAGGAAATACACAAGTTGTATGTATGTAAAATTAAAGAGAGTTTTTCCTTTCTTCTCGTTCCTGCAAGTGAAGAAGAACACTAGGTTCTTGCGTCCTACAGCACCAGGCTTGAGAGAAGCCACAAAGTTTGTTTGTAAATTAGCCTATATCGTCTGCATTATTTCACTTCAGAAACTAAGATCCTCTTTACTTTGTGAGTCCTGAGCATGAAGAACAAAGGAAATAGTGACTCCACAATGGAGAAAAGCAAAAATTGATTTAGGAAGAGAAAAATAACCTTTGGTAGTTTATTCAAAATGTTGTGGAGGGTTTTTTTTGGTGGGTTTTTTTGCTTGTTTTGGGTTTTTTGTGTGTGTGTGTGGTTTTGGTTTTGTTTTTTTTTTAAATGAATTGCTATTTGTCTTCAATAACAAATTATTGTAATGAAAATTTCAGGGGGGGACTTACCAACATTGTGTCTGTACTTAGGAGCTCATGGTGATACCCTTTTTTCTTCTGAGTAATTGTTGAGCAAGCTCCCAAGTCCAGCGTTTATATCTTACAATTTCCAGGGTGGAATAAAAAACATCCTTCCATTCCCATTTAAAACCTCTCCAACAATTAATTTTCTGACCTCCTCTGCAGCCATATGGACGCAGTATCATCCAACAGTCATTGCATTCTAGTGCTCCATGTATCTAGTGCTCCATGTGTACCTAATGCATCTCCACAGAAAAACAACCTTCCAAATTGCTGGTGATCTGGACAACAGTCATTTTACCCAGCTGAAACTCTCCAATCTGTTTCCAATCAAACACTGTGCTTTTGCACACAAAGCATGCATTTGTGCTGATTAAGCACAGTTTTTTATCAGTAGGGTGTGCACAATCAAGGATATTTGACTCAAATACAGAAGCATAGATTAGTTTACTCAGTTAAAAGCTTTGATCTGGCAACTACGGATATTAGGTAGAGCTAAAGGAATCCGTAGTGCTTATGGATCATGGTGTACTTTTGGCCTCTATGTATGCTAAGCATAGGCAGGAATTTCTTCACTGACACTAACAGAGCATTTAGTTCTTGAGAGTGAGAGATGTGTTCTTCCTCCTAATAATTTTGCTTCATATGACCTTCCCTGCTAGTCTGACACACATACACTTCTAAATTATCATTATGCCACATGTAACTACAAAATTGAAAAGCATCCCTGTCCACCTCAACTCAAGATTAAACACTAGCTGCAAGCTGTAGGAGCTTCAGTGAGACATACTCGGAAAAGGAATCCTGCCCTTATTCAAGGGCATAAAATTAACTTTCAGGTTTCATTCATTTCATTGTGTGGATGAAGCCAAAAAAGGTAGTCATCAAAAAGGGTACATATATTTTTAAAATATTCCTTTAAAATGCGCCTGCTATCCTAAGAATTGGAAATAGCCAAAATACTGTGCTTTGTCCAAAGAACTGCTATAAATGTAATATGAAAATTTTATGACCATTAACTTGAAACCAGGGCAATGATTTAGCTATAATCCTCAAAATGACTGGTCAACATTTTTCACCTAGTCAGCTATTTGCTGTGATATGAAATGAGGAAATAGTTGCTTGGATGAAATAAACAAGCAACTTCTTGTCATTGCCAAATTGAAGTGTGCAACTGCACAAGCAAAATAGTTTTTACATTCTGTTTTTAGCAGTTACCACTTGTCTTATTGTTAAACTCTGTCTTAACATTTCTGTATTCCTGCTTTGTGTTACCTTAAAAAAACACAACAATTATACTTCCTGCCCACTTTTTTTTTTAAAGCATTTGCCACATTCCCAGCTGTTACAAGAAATTTAAGCATACAGATTGGTTTACTCAGGTGTTTTGGCTAACAAGGTCAAGAGGATTGGGTTATAACTACGTAAATCATTAATTGTAGTGTGTGTTCCTTTTACTGTGTTGCTGAGAATTGCACAGGAGAACAGAGATTAAATACTTCCCTGCACGCTGCGGTTGTTTTCCCTCCATGCTGGAGTTAACACTGCCCTGGTGAAAGAAGGCCTCTGCTCAGTTATATTTGTTCCTTCTGCCAGCCACTTGAACATGCACAAAGAAATAGTGTTATATAGAGTTTTCTGTGTTGGAGTCCTTGCACTTCCTGGAGAACAGAGCCTTGGTTTAAAGTGCTATAATATCAAATATTGTAAGGGTGTCAGTCTGCCATTTTGTCAGATGCTTCGATATACTTACATGTTTAAGCAGATCTGGGAGCTCATAGCCTCAGGTGACGGATCCCAGGGCATTTAACACATGAATATTTCCATTGAGTTCAGTGGGAACATTTCTGACCTTGAAATTTGTGATTTATTAGTTGCATATTGGTGTCTATCTGAGTACATGGTAAATAAAAGCCTATGTCCCAAAAATATGCTTGCAAGTTATGAGTCAAACCTACTGCTGTTCCAGTGTGGTACCTTCTGAGGGTAGACATTAGTTGTGGAGTAAAGACCAGGGATCTAGAGCAGATCCCAGCTGGCGCAGCCCGTGACTTTTCAAATTGTGGTGGTTAGTCACTGAGTGCATTCATACAGTGTTAACGAGGGCCAGGCTTGGGATATCACTGACAGGGCAGTATTGCACTCAAACTTAACACGCTCCATTTCTGAGTGGAAGTTTGGACATACTTTGGGGCTCTAAAAAGGGGCAGGCTATCCTCCTCCAAACACGTCTATGGAGCTCGGTCTGAGGCAGCCTCTCAGTGGGGCTTTGGGGGTTGCAGTGTGGCTGATTGGCAAATCCAGAACAAAGAGCAGGCTTGAACTGCACTGAACTGATACTGCAGACACATCCAGGGCATGCTACACTTGATGCATGTGCTTCCCATTGCAGAAGAGGGACCTCCATCAACAGCTACCACTGAAGAGAAAACTTTTAGTATGCAAGATGCTTTCTTACCAGCAGCAAGATTAGCACTCAAGGAAAACTTGGAAAAGCAAGCAATGAAAGCTTATACAAGAGGCAAAAATTGCAAAGTATCTAGCTTTGAAAAAGGATGTGTAAGAGCCAGTAGTGCGAGCCGTGATAATGCTTTGGCATCCGAATGCAAGTAGCAACCTTTGACTTTGTGCCAGTTCAGCACTGGGTGTGAAACTCTTGGCAGTTTGCCTCGACTTCACAGCATTTTTAGGTCTCAGACAGAGAGAGAGAGGGCAGAGACCTGAGTATTCAAGAGATTTTATAAGTCTTGTTTCTGTTTCTCTTTTCTACCTACAAGAAACTATTCATGCCTTTTGGGACTGTGGAAGACCTAACTTGCAAGGATCAGGTTAGGGAAACAAACCACATCCCCCATTTCTTTAAAAGTGGTATTTAGAAGTATTAAACTGTATTTGTGTTCCCTTTACACAAAAAATATTTCTTGTTAAGGAAAGATATTATCGGGTGTGATTTTCAAGAAGTGAGCTATCTTTCCAGCTTGAAACACCAAACTTCTTTGTTAAGAGACAGGAGTTTTAACACCTTCCCCTCTCCCAGAAATATCAGAACTGCTTAGAGTATCTGGAAACAAATGGTCACAGCTCCTAAAAAATTAGAAAAAGTAAAAATATAAGAATATCTATTTAATTATTTAATTTGTGTTTGCACAAAAAATACACTGCATCATGATGCTTAACCTAGTGCTTCAACCAAAGTAATACTAGATTCAAGGGGTACTTTTCCAATTCAATGGAATAATTTTCCTTGTGCTTGCAGGTGTGCGTTTACCCAAGTCAGATGAAAATATTATATATATATATAATTTATGGTGTAAAATCAGAAGTCCTCTCACTAATCAAATGTTTCTAAAAGTTTAAGTTCACAGGAGAAAAAGTATCTTTGAGATTCTGATAATTACGGATTTTGCTCAGAGGTCTTTTGCCCATCTGCTGTTTAAGGCAGCAGTCCTCCTCTCACTCAGAACTGTGCGTGGAAGGAGAGGGAGGGCAGGTTGTGCTTCCCAGCATCGCTGCTGCAGACCTTTGCTGCAGAAAGCACTGTTGGGCAGAGGGGGTGATCTAAAAGCAGCAGGGTTAGCAGAGGCAAAGCGTGCTAACCTCAGGTCACCGGCACGTGAAAGGATTCCACCAGCCCTTTCTTTCTTTGCTTGTATTGCGGTGCCTGTAGTACCAGTTTTATTGCCATCATCTTCTCCTATGGGCAGCACAACCCACAAATCTGCTGCTTTGGTTATTCCAGCATCACTTTGGGAACCTTAATGCCATGTGCTACTTCACAGCAGTGATCCTCAGGAAGATATTGTGGCAACTCTTACAGGCATTACTGAGAGCAGTAGTGTATCCCACAGCCTGCCAATACACATGCCTGTATTTTCCCACGCTGGCTTGGAGATGGAGGCAGAGCAGCAGGGACATTCATTTCTCCACATTGGCAAATCCTATATACCCTGTTCTGTACTATTCACACTGTTTTGTTCCCCTGCATGTCTTGAATAGGATTAACAAATAAAGTTTTTCCTTTAAGCTCTGGTGAACTTTACTGAGATACTCAGAAACTGCGTCAGAAGTTTTAAATAGTCTTTCTCACTGGTGGTTCTCTTGGCACCATAATTTCTTGTCTTAATAGAGGCACTGACACTTTGTCTTGTGTCAGTTCTTGTTCTATATCACCATCAGAGTGTGTGACATATTAACTTTAAAGCAACCTAGAGGTTTTATTTGCTGTCACAGATCTCTTTAAATATTGACCTCTTTAAACATTAAACATTACGTACAAACACCCCAGAATTGATGATGCAAAGATTGCAAAATAAATTACTGTTTAAACCGTGGAATGTGCAACATGACAATTCAGAGCAGCTGTCAGGGCCACCTCCGGCTACCCTCTGGAAAGTGCTCTCACCTGCTGCAATACTGGTCCTAACAGTGGTTTCAGACTTATTTCAGGATAATAAGTCAAATAAGCATACTGATGAATTTCTTTAATGACTCCAAATCAATCTCTTATTGTCTGTCCTCTGATCTGTGGAGTTACTACTTTGTGAAAAATAAAGTGTCATTGGTCATTTGGGCACACAAAAATGAAAGTGTATGACGCAAGGAATTTAAAACTTCAGTAGTGAGGTTTATATCTTGGTAATTTCCTCTCCAGGTAAAAATTTATTGGCCAGATCTTTGGTTCTTGAAATAATTTTGACATTTGTGTCTGCATTGCCTCAGGGAACTTGCCCAGGTCCAGTTTCAATTCTAAGCCATTACTACCCCCTGTCTGAGTTTTCCTGCCAGATCTGTCTTCTTTTCGCTACACTTGAAAAATAAGAAACAGCTGTTCTCTGGCAAGCCTCAGAAGAGTGTAAACAATGCCATAGTTATATGCTATACACCAGATATGTTTTACTTCAGCTCAGAAATAATCCTTTTGCAAGCAAGCTTACCCCTAATCCAGTAGGAAGACTTTTAACACGGGAAGAACTCACAAGACCATATCCAGACTGTGCACTTATTGCAGGATGTACAACTGATGACCTGTCTTCAGGACAGAATGAAAAACCATGCTTCTACATTCCATTTTAGGTGAGACCAAGAGTGCAACTTTGAAGCAAACCTCCTGATTTTTCCCACATACCACACTGCAGAGAGGTCTTGAAGCATATTATCTGGATTACCTGCAGATAACAGTAACCCAGAAGATGTGCTTCTGGAGTGCTCCAACCGCTAATGAGTTTTCCATTCACAGGTCAGACCAGAACCAGTCTGAAGTAAAACCTACTGAAATTAATATATTGTGTAAAACAGCACCAACTGTTTTACTCTACAGATCCATTCCTACTGTGTTACCCTACTTGTCAATATATGCATAGCCCAGATGATCTTCTGATATTCAGTTCCCATCCATTAGGTTTTCAACTGGAGTATCACCTTTGGTAGGTGTTGACTAATTCATAAATAAATTAACAAATGAAAAAAAAAACCAAAGTAAAACAAAAAAAATGGTCTCTGGTTCAAAACAGAAATGTCATTTCTCTCTAATGCTTTTTCTTCTGCTACTGCAAAGCATGCAAGGGAAACACCAAGAGCTAGGGCTTCCAGCCACAGGCAGGATTAAGGCTCAGATGATGTAGGTCACTGTTACTTCAGTGACTTCATGGACAAAACAACTACACATCTCAGATGAAGGTCTAAACAAAAAGTATTTTGCTATCATCACTGACTGCAAATTCAAAACTCAGGGATAGATTTTAATGACTACAATAAGGACACTATGCCAGGACAAATAACAAGGTCCACCCAGCTATTTTCTGCTCTTCATTCCAAGCCTCCAGTTTTACTATGTTAGCGAGGACCGGCTGGAAGGATCCCTGGTGCCAAGGTGAGAGCCATGGGAAACAACAGCTCCATCCCACACAGCTCCACGGAACGTGACTCAAAACCCTACACTTTAGGCTTCCCTTTGGGTGCTAGATGTTTCTGTACGTATCCCTCCACCTATCCAGATGCATGCGTTCTCAACTCAGGCAGTATTTCGAAAATATTTCTGCCTCAGAGTTGTTTCCTCCTGTTTGAGCAATCTTAAGTTGATCTGCTTTAAATTAAGAACATGGGTTATACCTTATAATTTTAAGGAGGTTTATCCCAGCCTGCATTCTAGCTAGCAGCATTCACCTCAACAGAAGCTGCAGGCTAGTTCTCCTCCTAAAGATTCACATTTGTTTCTTAAGTTTCCAGATCCTATTTCTCAATGAAGATTGATATGCTGAAAAAGAATCTACCTGGAAGAATCTTTCTATTTGGGAAAGAAATCCCTCGTTAGCACCTGCAGTTAATCAGATGCCTTCCCCATTTACCATTTTTCAAAGATACGGGGGTTCCATCCATTTCCTGCATTTCCAGTGCTGCTAGGTCTTGTCATTTCAGAGAATTTCTTTCTTTTCCCAGTGACCAAAGAATTCCACTTCCTACCAAGTGCACCTGGAGGTAGGCGACATGACTGCTGTAAAGGGAATCTTGTTGAGTGTACATAAACTGGAATTTTACTGGGGCTAGCTGAATTTTAAAATCTAAGTGGAAGGTTGCAGTCAGCTAAACTGACCTTAGAGGATAAAAGACACAGGTTAATTCAGCTGTAAATCTGTGCAGAATGGCATATCAATGGGATGACTGTCCAAAGGGAAACTGTTTGATCTAAATTTAGGTAACTGCTGAAAATTATTTTCCTGAAAACATAACAATTCTAGAATTGACTTATGCCCTTCCAAAGGGGATTAACTGATATGCAAAAGATGCCAGATGACTAAAAAAAAAAAACCCCAAAATTGTTGTATATGAGCACGAAGCAGTTGGGGTAAAAACCGCCAACTTTCCCACAAATGCAGGGCCTAGGATACAAAGCCTTGGGTTTAATTTTCATGAGAGAATTTGGACTCCCAGCCACATCTGAGCAGAATGACAACAGTGGTGCTGCTCTTGAGTCTGCTAGATATTGAATGAGGTACTAACTATTCTCCTGCCATCTCTGGTGGAAGTTAAAATCCAAGACGATACAATAAAAGCTGCAGATAAATTGGCAGCTTTAGCCAATGTGCCCTTTAATCCAAACAAGTCTGAATATTCAATTTTGCAAGTGTGATTGTGCAACTCAAGATAACTGCTCCACTTCTGCCCCACTGCTCTTTAGTTAGTCACCACCTGCAATGTCTTCTGCAATACACGTCATTGAGACTATCCTATACAGTTGATTATAATCATAAACGTATGAAAAATATTTTCTTTGTGTTTGTGTTGTGTCTTCTTTTCCTACTGCCTCTTAAAAAAACCTGCTTCTCTTTCTTTGCCTCCATCACTGCTATCTGCACTTCACGTTCAGAAAGGCTTTACTGCAGGAGTAACAACCTCAGTGGAGCCACTCATGGACAAGCAAAACATCTCAGAAGCTGGCCTGCAGTTCAGCAATTTGTTTTTCTCTCTTTAAAACTATGAATAGTTCCAGTCATCCCTGTAAAAGTCAGGGATATGCTGACATGCCTCAGTTGAACTGGGACATTACACAGAAAAAGACTTTATCTAAGCCTGACTTACCTACTGCTTTCTGCTGGTGCTACCAAAGACTCAGGCTGAGTCTGTGACACCAAGTGCAGTCAGCATTTAAAAAAGGAAACAACACAAACTCAAATCCTGATTCTTCCAGGTAAGGAAATCTCTCAGCTTGGGGATTTGTTTGGCAGAACTTACAATATATCAGATCTGACTGAAGATCTGGAAACTGCTGGTATCTTGCTAATGCCTTTAAAAGGGAAACTCACTCAAGATGAATACAATGACGACTGCAAATGCTTCATGAATGTGAATAAAAGTGCAACCATCCAACTCACACAGCTAAGAAACACTTTTCTAAGGCACACAGCTGCACTGTTGGGCTGCCTGATGGTCAAATCTCAGAACACAAACTTTCCTCCGCCTGACAAAGAACATTCAATTTTAAAGAGTTTATATGGCCAGCTTTCTAGCTGTGAAAGGCTGTTGAAGCATTTCAGTTTTGTTTTTCACACACTGTCAAAAGATTTTTTGTTTTGGCTTGTGTTCTTTCAAACACACAGCAGAAATATTTACAAAAGCACTATTCATGTCAGTATTTAACTGTTGATTGACAACTCTTCTTCTGCGTGCTGGTGAAAGCTTGCTGAATCGTAGCTGTGGCTGGAAGGAGCCGACAGTGAAATTGAACACCTCTTCCTCAATCCCAAATATCTGCAAATCTAAAGGGCTTGTTGTTGAAAGAATACTGAGTTTCAGAAAGCCAGGCAAGAAAGGAAAATACTTCTTTTTTCTCTCCTTGTGCTTACTGCTACAGAGTCCAACTCTGACCCCTGAACTCAGGGTAGATATCTCTACATCCTCATCGGCATGCCATCTGACAAGAGGTTGTTAGCTTCTGTCAGATCTTTTGGTTCCTCCCACATCAGTTCAATGAAAGAAGGACAAAGTTGGAAAAGCTGGCTGTTGTTCTTATTTTTAAAATACCTATAGTAGAAAAAAAGAAAAATTGAAGAAATAGACCTTGTTAAGTAACGAGACCTTGTTTTCTGCACATGTCACAGGAAACTTTGCCTTTTCAAGGCGTGAGTTAAAAACTGAAGAAGTAGGCAGGTATTTTTCATTTCACATATTTTAACGAAAAGTGATTTCCATGTTTTTAAGCGGTATTTACACACAATTGTCTACTAAAAGAAATTCAGCAAAGTTTCCATAAAACAGCTGCCACTTTTACCTTTTTTCTAATATTTTGAGCTTTCATTTTTAAATGTCCTCTTTGAAACACTCAGCTGAGTATTGCAAGACAAACATGCTGGACTTCGTCTTTCAAATACATGGAAACAACATGGCATTTGCATGGGCGAAGATACTGAGAAGAGTTTCCATTTCAGAGGTGGACTTTTTGAATGCGCATACAGCAAGTGAGACAGAATCAGCCCTAATATTCTACAGTATAAGAATATACCAGCAGTAAGGGGGCTACATCTATATTAGCATTTGAATTGTCTCTCTGGTATGAGAAAGATTTATGTAACTAATGTTTCAGAATATTCTGACATGTCAAACAAATGTGAAACAATTGAATCAACAGAAATACCAAGATGATCATTTTAAAAAGAGAGAAAGAGGGTAAAAAGGGGAGAAAAGAAGCAAAAGGAGAATAGCAAGCTATTCATAAATGCACATTTCCTATCCAGCATTTTGACAAAATTTTGTGTGAGATTTTGTTCTCTGGGTGCCCAATAATTTTGCCACACTCCTAAGTGTGTAAACTCTGAAAGAGTTTTGTCTCAAGAATTTTCACCTGTTCAGGTCTTCCTTCATTACTTGACCCAGAACAGGCTTTCTTGCTCTTCACATTCTTTTGAACTTCAAAACACTTTAGACAGAAGATGACTCTGGCAGTCAGGCAGAGGAGCCTTACGTCAGCTCTTCACACAGTCTGTCCTAATAAAGGAGGTGTTTTCTCCCATTACTTTAGTAAAGCTGCTTGTGTCATCAGCCTCTCAACAGTCAGCATGTCTGTGAATCTCTTTGCAACCTTCCCGTCAAGCTTTCATTTGAAACTGCTATTTTATATTGTTCTATCAGCCTTTTATCATGACATTAAAGGCTACATTTCTCCAATTATTGATTTAACTCCTGAAAAAAAATCAATGACCATTTGTGGATATCTTATGGACAAGATTTTGGGAGCACAATGGTAGAAGAAGAGAACTTTGAGTAGAAGGAATAGATTTAAATAGCAATTTTGCCTTCCACTTTTAAACTTCCTTTTAAACTAAAGGAAGCCTCTTCCAGCCCTACCTCCTTAAAGGAATATTGCCTTACCATCCTTTCCTTCTACTTGATATGCATCTAAGTCTTGTACATACATATCTAAATACTTAGATGTGTGTATAGGCATCAACATTCTTTCAAATTCAATTTTCCCTAAGGTTTTTGAAATTCAGCCTGTTCCAAAACTTGACTCCCAGGTTGCTGCAGGAAAGGACTATTCTAACATCAGAAGCCTACTGCCAAATTCAGTACAAGAGCTTAAAAAATTCATAGTAAACTGCAGAAAAATGACTTCTGAAATGCATATCTGTTTTATCAGCATGACATGGGGTCTGTCACAAACATTAGGGTATTTTAAGTAGACCTATTCTGTGGTGCCTTCACCCCAGCAGTAGCTGTGGTCAGGTGAGCAAGGCTGTCTTAGAACTTCATCTAAATCCTCATAGTCTCTTTTTGCCAGTAAAATTGATTCCCCTCTTCCCCGTGTCTGTCCCAGTTCTGCTTCTAGAACTAGCTACAGGTTTGATCCACGTTATCCTTCTGAACAGCTTTTTTCACCTGCATTATTGGAGACATAGACACACTATGCGTAGACAGAAAACACCAGCTGATCTGAACTACTTTGATTTGTTATTATGTGTATTTATATTCTGCCATGCACAATGTTAAATATTAGCCCAAACAGCAAAACAGAGTGGAAAAATACTCCAGTGCGTCGTCCAGAAGCAGTAAGTCCAGTTCCTCAGAATACCACAACCTCTGGTAGCTTTGAGCAAATCATTCTTCTTTCTTTGCCTAAGGTTTTTGTCTCAGAAACTGTGTAGTAATGATTCCTTTCCCCCAAAACTTTTCCTATTTTTATCTTCAGACACTGTAAGCTCCTTGTGCAGGAAACTTCTTGCTGTGTCTTTGACTGGAACCAGGATGGGAAAACTCTGTCTCACCTTCAACTTTTTGTGCACTCTGTTGGAATCACACTAACGTAAGTGCTAAAAATATTTGGCCAGTTCTGTTGAGGCCATTCAAACTAACATTACTTTCGGCTGTTTTCAGCTTCTTCTCATTGTGCAAGATGGTAGTTTAAAATATGTTATTGCCAAATTAGTTTAACAGTTCCTGTATAAACATAACTAGTTACCATCGAAACAGCTAAAACACCGTTTTCACAAGGTGCCTGGTTAGGGGGAATTTCCAAAAAGAACTGATGTAATGCTTCTGCTTGTGAAACAGACAGGCAGGGTCATCCCCGGGCTGCGCTGCAAAGGCGTATCTTTGTGTCAACAGGTCGATATGACCTGTCCTCATCACTGATGCAAAAGTACTGGCAAGTTTGGAGAACTACAGCTGGCAAAATTAGAAGTTAGCTTTGTGACTTGCACTTGGGGTCGGATGACGGGAACAGACATCTCACTTTAGACAAGCAAAAGAGAAGAAAAACAAGTTTAAAACGGACAATGTTTTTGACATATCCTCTACATCTAGAGAAAAGCAAAGACTAATACATACTCTGACCGAAGGCCAAATGCTGAGCCTTGGGTGCATAT
>NW_009218484.1:0-11569 GCF_000690835.1 Fulmarus glacialis | reverse complement strand
GCAGGAACTCTATATGAGTATATCGAAGGTCAGAACTGAACCCTGAATTGAGCTCAGATCAATATAACTATGTGATTTCACCAGCTCCACCTAAGCGTAATAAAGTAGTACTTAAGCCATCATATCACTGATTAATGCATTTCACGTCTAAGTAAAGATACAGAACTTTATTTAAATAAACGGCAGTCCAAGGAAGTGAAAGTCAGTGTAAACCAAATGAATGCCTTGCTGTACAAAATGTAAAAAATGCAACCATTTATCAGAGTGTAGCTTAATTCTTCTGAGTGCAAGACAGTAAATCTGAAGGAATAAAAGATGTGCTAAGAAACCAGATGTTAAAGCTGCAAAAAGAGAAGCAACTGATGGGTGGATTTAAGTTAAACATGTCACCTCAACTACAGCACACAAGTTTAAAGTACAGCAAGCAATCTTTATCCCTAAGTGCTGATGAGAACTAGACACTTCCAGCTGGATCCAAGAAAAAGTACGCAAACTGTTCTCCAGTCCTTCTGCCACTGGAGAGAGGAGTATTTTCCCTTTTGAGACTCCTACTGCCTTGAATAAGCTTTGTATCGTCTGTTTCTCCTGTGCCTGCCATGGCGTCAGACTACAATGAATCTTGTCCTTCCAGAACATCACAGTTTTCATTCCACCCTCTGTCTTGGCCGTCCCTTAGGAAGATGACTGTATGAAGTACAGGCTCTGATGTACATCATGAGCTAAACCCCCAGGGCTGTCTGCTCTTAGCAATGCAGGGTCTGAAGTACAGGGCAGTTCTAACTCCATTCCAGCAGAAGCCATGCAGAACACCTGCTCTAGCTCTGGTCACACTTCTGTGCATCCTATGAAGGCAGCCAGGCAGGAATTGCTATTTAAATTTAGTTCTTGAATAAATAATTCCTATTTCCTTGTTTATAAACAGGCATACATACAATCCATACATACAGATATAGATAGAGTTGTTTAGAGTTCCTTGGTTCTATACACATAGATACAGTTGGTTGCATATAACAACCTGTCCTAAACTGGCACATCTCTCATTGTAATTATTTTTATTAAAAAAACCTTTTGGCAAAGAATTTTCCTCATTCATTTGGGATGCACTATTCAATTTACATTCTTAGAACAGGAAAAATTACCCCCCAGAACGCTCCCAATTTGTTTTTCTGTGAATATTCAGTTTAGCTGAGTTTATATATTTAGAAAGTAGATTTTATTTAGAAAGTAGAAAATTATACAGCTAAGAAAAGTATAAAATGTTAAATAAATCTCAAGTGTTTGCATATTATGAAATGGTTTTTAAGTTTCGGTCTTCCCGAGTGAAAGTGGAGATTGTGTATTATGGTGTGACATAATATGTGCTTTATTTTAAACTGTATTATGATTTAAAATATTTTACTACTAAAGGAGAACCACTTACATCTTAAACAAGCCAGGCTTAGAGTAAGAGCCAGAAGTAATAAAACTGTCTTCCAGCTGCTACTGTGCAACATACTGGCAGAGCCTTTCCTGTTGGCTGCTAGGGTTTATGTTACATTTAACCTTGAGCTGTTCTGGTAATGCGGGGTGTGGTTCCACTTCCCTGCTCCATCACGGTCACGCTAGTGTGATGATACATCATCAACATGGCACAGCAATGAAGATGTCTATGAGGGCTCCCCCAGAAGGTACTGAGCATTTTGTTTGCACAGACAGCAGATCTGGCTCTTGAATTCTCTTTTCTTGCTTCCCTTGGCCACATACAACCTTTGAGAGTTTGGTCTTAAGCATTAAAAGGACTCCCAAGAAAAGGTCTTGCAGATTATGGTGACTCTTCATTCTGAAACGACAATTTCTTTGTTATTTCAATATCCTTCTCCTTCAACGCCCCAACTGTAACCGCAGCGTCCTATCTATTTGACGTAAAGCAGGAAGCCTTAATGCTAGCAAGTACGAGGTCCCTGAGGAAACAGATACCTCTAATGTGCGGAGGCTGTTAAACTTCATATAACCACCACAGGCTAGATGGGAGAGAGGCAAGACAGAGAATCCTGTCAATTTGGTACATTTATTTAGCGGGTTCAAACCCTGAAATAAGAGATAGTTTAAAGATGTTTGAAAAGAATATGGTAGAGGAGTGGAAGAAAAATCTATACACCTTCCACACTAGATGGTGTTGCTTTGCCTATCCATTTAAACTGTCCACTCTGCTTTGTCAGAGCTTCTCCACATAATCAAATTCCCGATCCTGGCTGTAGCCCATGATGCATACAAAATACGATGCGGGGGTAGGGTAGGATGAAACTAGGATAGAAAGTCAGGAGGAAAAAGGAGAGAAAACAAGACGGAAAGAGGAAAAAGGGGGGAAATAAAAACAGATTGTGAGCTAATACTACATTCCCACAGACCCAAACTACTCAAAAATAAGGTACAAACCACATCAAGACAGTGCTTTAAAATGCCTGGCTTATTTTCACTGCTTTTATTCCCGTGAGATATTACTGGTCAGCATCCAGCAAAGAAGACACCCTCTTAACTTGAGAAAACCTTCATCCATACTGAAATATGCAGCTGCAGACCAGCCAGTGTTCTTCAGTGAGTCGTAATGCTACTTACCAGAGTAAGGCAAAAAGTGGAAAAAAGAAAATATCTAATTGGAACTGTAGGGGAAAAAATGTGTCCGTGTGGAAAAAGATAATTTCTGAGTTGAAAACTAACCAGGAAAGAGGGTTGAAATAGTGGGAAATAGTAAACAAATTCCTGTGAGATGAACATTGTGCCCTGCAATGAAAAGTAATTGGAAAGAAAACAAGGGGTTTGGTGCCAGAACATGACAAAAACCATCACAGAGTTTCAGATCCCAGCTAGCCCAGGCACTTCTGGTGCTAGGCTCCTCTTGGAAGAACAGTCTGTCTCCTGTTCGACCCAGGAGAGTTCACAGGAATTTATAAATGATAGCTGCCTCTGCTGAAGGGGACCTAACGGATATAAAGAACATTACTGCGTTGGTGCTGCCCTTTCCAACCCCACAACTGCAAAAACTCACCATTACATCATTAGGATAGAGATCAACACCACTGAATCCAGTTCTACTTCCGTGGGAGTCAATGGTAAAACTCAAGATTTATTACAAAAGCACTTGTCTGAAAAGCTTTTCTGAACTTAGCCATTGTCTTATTTTGCAAATCACATTTTTTTGCGGGGAGAGGGGGCTGATATTTGCCTTCTATAAAAGAATCCGGGCTCCTGTAAATCAGCAGATCGCCATCTTAGGCATAAATTTCTGCTGAGATGAAATCATATGTGCTCATTGTCTCCATGGAGGAAAAGGTTGTATGTGCCTAAAACTTGTCGATCTTTCCTAATTGTACTAGCTGGTCTAACAATGCTTGTGGAAAGAAGTAATGTTTTATTTTGTATAGGTCTCTGGGGCATTATTCCTACTAATTTGTGAATTATAAAAATGAGTTACAAGGCCCACTCTATCGCAAAGACCCCCCATCATGATCAGCTGTAAGTCAGTTACCTTCCTTGTGCCTCATCCAGAAAAGTGATGCCAAAGGATGAGTGCATGGAAACTAGCGACAAATCTGGAAGAGCCAGTGGTAACCTGAGAAGTTACCTGAGAAGGAACCTCAGAAGTTACCCGAGAAGGAACCTGAGAAGGCACCTGAGAAGGCAGCTGGTCTGTGTCAGCACACAGGTAGCTAGTAAAGAATCTGTGCTTAGGAGACATGCCAACAGAGCTGCAGCACCCCAAAAGCATTTAAGAGCCCAGTGTGTACCCCAGAACAGTGGTCCAGTGAGTGTGCTGCAGCAGATCTCTATCAATCAGCAAAAAAGAACAAGTCCAGATATACCCATGACTCATTCAAATGAGATGGCGATACTGGCTCCAATAACTCATGATGTCCCCATCCTTGTAGACAAGGCCATGTACTTTGGCCCCTAACAGGAACTTCATGTACTTACTAAACAAAAATAAATCTCTTCTCAGCACTCTTAGTGTTTGGTATAAGCTATTTGCATCACAATAATATGGGTAGTGATAACATTGAAAAATCAGCACTGCTTTTAACTGCTAAGTCACTGCCCTTTCACCAATCAATAATTCCAGATCTTTCCTAAGGGAACGTTTTCCCCGGAGTCCTGAAGGGAATCTTACATGGGGAGATCTTATGTGATCTTAGGAAGCAAAGACTGCGAGTTGATTGAAGACTTCTATAAAAAATTCATGTGAGATCTAGTTTGTGTAGGCAGCTCTGGTCTTAGAACCTCATGATCACTGCCAGTACGACTGCTTGGTCCAAGGTCATCATTTTTCCTTCTTTGCTGCATGGTTCCTCATACATAGCTATTTAAATTTTGTTTATTTGTACATGGGATCACTTCCATGAACCCAGAGTGTGGGGTAGTATGTAGGTGTATCTGTGTGCTAACTTAATGTGCTGCTGCTTTTCATTAGTGCCATGAGAAAGAGCAAGCTGAAGCTGCTTCAGGCCACTGTATTTCTTTAACAACAAGGTTAGAGCATCTGTGTAGAGGGTTAAAGCAAACGTTAGTAGTTCCAGGTTGACCTGTCAGTGAGTAGACCTGATACAACACCAAAATGTTTTCTTTCTTCCCATCCTAAATCTGAAGGAGGTGGCTGACAGTTGAAGTGGTTGCTGCTTCACTGTTTATTGAATGTGACCCGACTGCCACGCTTTCCTTTCTACCTTGCAGGAAGGACAGACGAAAGTATGTGTATCTCCTCCTGAACTCTGGTAATTTACTGCTCCGCGTGCGACAAATCTGGCACCAATTTCAGTATGTCTTAATATGCAAAGCTGCAAACTGTGGTGGCTCAGAAGCAGCTTCAGCCTGCTATGAGACTCCAGCCTTTGGAAAATAGAAGGGCAGATAGATAGTTGGAAGTAGCAACTGCTTGGCCTGTCCATTTTAAATCACTGGTGAGTCTCAGTCCTGAGTGTTCCTCAATGAACTGTACAAATGCCTTCATATATTTGTGTGAAGCAGCAGCCCATGGCCAAGCCTGAGGTTTGGAATCTCTCTTACGGTATAGCTGGCTCTCAACAGGGATTGCAAGCCCAAGCTAGTGGCGCTGTGAACATGCAGTCATCTGCAATCACTTTGTTTTTCTCAAGTGACAGTGAGACATCCCCCACAGCTATGCAAATAATAGAGAGAAGCAACTTTTCAAAGAAATGGCTTATAATCAAGGTAAGCATTTAATGTTGCAGTGACTCCGTGACTCACTCTTTTACTTGGGATCCTCTTACTAGCTGCTCCACAGGTGCAAATAAGGGAATTCCAAAGGCAAGTCAATATTTGGGTCTTGTTTTGTTTAGAACTAACGGGTTTCCAACACCCCACCTTTATTTTAGTATGAGTCTATGGAAAGAATTTTCCATTTGTTTTGAATCATTTTCAGCTCTGTGGAAAAGACCTGCACAAGTGTTTGGGACTTTTTGATTACGAAAGATGCTTTTATTGAATGTTATGATTGTGACTTCAGAGTCAAAGACTACTACAAAATATCTAGTGTTATTTCCTTTTGGGGTGGGCTTTCCCTGTAAAGGACCATTTGATATTTCTAGGTCTTAGTTCAACTTTTTAGTCTTACAATAGAAGAGCAAGGTAACTGAATTATAGGTGCTCTATAAGAACATTTACTGTTCTTATATTTTAGCTCTCCATGGAAGATGATGTTTTTTTAGGCAACACAGAAATACAGACTAGCTAAATGGATTGGAAACTAGCATGGGATTTGCAACACTTTTGGAGAGCTATCTGCCCTGTCTGACAGAAGGTCACCAATTTCACTGTGCCTCAATTCCCTTATTATTAAAGAACCTAGTATTACTCACCTGCAGTAAGGAATAAATAATACAGTAGGAATAAATAATTTTAGAAGCTCAGATGCTGCAGCAGTTGAGGCTATACAAGTTACTTAGGCATAATTTAGCTCATTTGGTGTATCAGAGTCTAATTCTCTAACACCTATAACATACTTCCATGATCCATGGAGGAACAGCACTAGTGACATCACATTGCATGTAAGAAGGCAACAATAACTTACCTTCCTGTACCTTATGCGTTTCATTTTCATTGAGAACCTTGAGTACTTTTCCTGCCTGGTTTAAGAAAGTTTACAATTGGAATATTGCACTGCTCTGCAATATGCCCTAACCACTGTGTTAACAAAAATTCTAAGTTTGGGGAGTGTGCAGGTGACTTAAGCTGTTTTTTCAAGTGCTTTGTGCCAACGGAGCAGGGGCCAGAATTCAGACCATAAACCTTAACCCAAGGGTTTTGTTTTTCCAAGATATCAGAACCCCAAAGTAGGTACTACAAATGAAAGGACCTCCTTAATCTGAGTTTATGTTGCAATGAAGCAATGAAGTGAAGTGCAAAAGCAGAGAGGTGTGCTATTGGTTTTAACTGATGCAATGATGTGGGAAGAGGCTTTTCCTCTCACACTTGCCTGTTGTCTGGACACTCTAATTCTGAATACTCCTGGCCAACATGAAACACTGGATGTTAAAGCTTTTCTCGAGCAGTGAGGGAGTACCTTTTCACTCATAAGTAACCATGTTCAGGGAAGGCCACTGTCTGAAGTCTCAGGTAATAAACATAAGCAGAATTAAGCATTCAGTCCCAGTAAAGGCTTAAAATAAGAACTACTGTTTCAACCAACGCAAAACATTGTAAATCGGTTGATGACAGCATTGCTATTCCAACCTATATTGAATAAAGATCTAGCCCAAAAAGGTGATAAGGCTTCCTCCAGCCTCTGAGTTTAAACAGGGCTATTTTGCACATTTCCTTTGACGCAAGCTTTTACAAATGCTGTTTTCTTCCCTATGAATGTGCTTGGTAAATATGCTCACATCAGCAATCCCAGGCCCATTCAGAACCCTAGTTACAACAAAGGAATAGCTATATGCCACAGGTCCAAGCGTCTCCCAGCAGGTTTTTTAATATTTCAGTGTAAGGTTCAAGCCAGGGCTTCTACAACTGTATGTAACCAGACCTCAAATGAACTTGGTCTTTGCAGTAGCAGCAGACCCTCAAAATTTACAGAGTAGTTCTCTAATCTCCAGAGCTATTCCTGCTCCTCAGGGTTGCCTGTTCTTATGTTTAGGACACGCACTTTCAGGGCCATCCTCTGAGTGAGCAATGGACAGGATATCTCTGCACCTAACGCCAAGCACTCACATAGCAGTTTTGCGATTCTCTTAATGGCAAAGCTTTGTGCCTGCCTGCAAATAGAAACAACAGAAGAAACATTTTTCAGCATGCTTATTTGATCGGAGTGCTGATTGCAAACAAGTGATATGTTGCAGGGGCATCTTTTTCAGCTAGGGAGAGAAGAGGAGATTCATTTTTCTGGCTGCTGCACTCAGAGCTTCCTGAGACAGTGACTTACAAAGAAAATCAAACACTTTGCAGTCACAATGTGATTTAAAAAACAGACAAGAATGAAAAAACAGAGATACTGAGGGTCTGAATCTGAATACTGAGGGGGAGCAGAGAATAGGAGGTAGCTGCCTTTTGGAGCAGAAGTTTTGCTTTCTGGTCAGGGAACATGTTTTGCTCATGGTAGCTTTGTAATTTGTGTGGATCTCAGGGATGCTGGCCAGATCAGAGTAGCATGTTCCACATAATCCTCTTACGTCGTTTCTCTAATTATTATGAATTAAGGAAGTAGGCTAATGAAGTTTCATCCTCTAAGAAATACATTAATTCACATTTAATCATTATGTTTTAAAATGTTCTTCACCACTGTTGGCCATAGGTCAGGGCCAGCTAGCTAAACTAAACCTGGGAGAGCACAGGACCCTGGAAGAATATAAATCTAAAACCAAGAGCAGGATGGGCATGAAAAATAAACCAAAGCATGAGCCAGTGAACAGCATATACACTTTATCTTTGTGGTTCAGGAAGGGATTTTTTTTCCTCATGGGAAATGAAGTGCAAATAGAGTTGATTTTGACATTATGTGTTCCCCTGAACCTACATGAGACAGGAAGGAGGCACACCTCAGATGTCAAGAAGTTAGGCTTTAAGAGAAAATAATGTGCTCATCTGTCTGTAACAAAGGTTTTTAGTTAGTTGGAGAGTAAAAGCAAAGAGGAAGCAGGTCTGGAAAAGACATAAGATGTATCATTATTTATTAAAAAAAACCCAAACATTTCTTGTGTAGCATGCAGGAATGATCAATTAGGTTAGAAGAGTTTGTCTACCCTAATTTTAGGAGTCATTCATCCCTGAAGAAATACAATGTAGTGTAAGATACCCACAGGATTCAAAGATTTGAGATCTAATTACTGAATAAAGCTTCATCTGAACTACAAGGGTCAGAACTACTCTTGAAGGCCTGCACAATTAGTCCATGATGGTTTTGCTTCCTTTACCAGCCAGAGACGCTGGAGCTACTGTCCATGCCCGGAACACAAGACTCTCTGACATTTAAGGACGGCAAAGTCTTTCATGAGCTAAACTGGCAGAAGCAGAATATATAGTATGGTTGAAAAGTACTGAGCTTCACATCGTTCTCCTCGTCTCTGTAAATAGAGTCACTGTAGGCAGGTCACCTCTTTTAACCCTGGGAAGGCTATATTCTTGCAACACAGCTTTCTCTCAGCCATGAGAGGAGTGTGAAAAAAATAACTAGAAGGATTATCTAGTGAATAGCACATCGTGTATCTTTGTGGTTTGGAAAAAAACTTTGTAATGGAAGCAGGGTTACATATAGGGTGGATTTTGATTCTGCTGTGTTCCTCTATACACGAACAGCAGAAGAAGATGAATAATGCTCAAACATCAAGAGTCTTAACTAAGTGTCCCCCAGGTTTAAATAACAAATTGAACTAATTTGTGTATGCTAAGATTTCATAGTGAGTTAGACAGAAAGTAACTCTAGGCTCAATCATCCACAAGAACATTAAGAAACTGTGTTTACGCAGCAAGGGACCCTCTCCCAGCAATAATTCCTGTTAGAGGCTTCAGAGCTCCCACACCTCAGCATGGGAAGAAGAAGAGCTGCTCACCTGCTGGTTATACATAGGTGGAAACCTCCAGACCACATGTCCTGAGCTTCTGTGAATCTAGTCCTCATCAGCCACAGCTACACAGACAGGGATAGCACTCCCATTCCTGGAAGAGTCTCTGTTGCCAGCTTTTCCCTTGCATATGGTATACGCCTTCCCAGGCACTCTTTGCTACAGAGCCTTCCCATATAAAACGTGTTTGATAAACAACTTCCCTTCCAGCAAAATTTCTAACAATGACTCTCAAAAACAGTAACAAGACCACCAAACCCTTGCAATTTGCTGAATTCATGTAAATATTGCACTTCACTCCACTTCTGGCATTACTTTGCCTCCCTATGTCTTTCTGTTGGAGCTCCTTCACTGAAATTTTAGTTAATGCACCAAACCATAGTTAGACTGAGTTCCTCCTGCTGTTGCCAGCCTGAATGATTTAGTAGTATTAATAGCTTAGGGCAGTATCTCTTACCTCTTAAGGATCTCAGCTGTAACCCGGGTAAATGTTAAACTCTCTTCAATTTACAGTGACACTGCTCAATAGCACCTTCCCAGATGAAAGCATATGAAACACTGAACATCTGTTCATTGCCCAATGAAAGCTAATTGTCAGCCTACAGCATATTGCTACCTCATCAACTGGCCAGCTAGAACTACTCCAAAGCTCAAGTACTTTCATATGCTGGAAGGTTTAATACCTTGGCTGTTCAGCCATGATAATGTGCAAATACTATTTTGTTGTTACTGGTTTCTATGTTTTAAGCCAGCACAGGTTATGTCAACATATTTGTGTAAGTTAAAAGGTGACTCTCATTATGTTGCTTGATATTTACTGATGAAATATTGCTTTTGGTAGGTATTAGCTTTATTCTTGTGCCATACAGAGCACAAGATGCATAGCTACTGCTTAGAAAGTAGCAAAGGTGGCGGCTGTGGTATGTCTTCTAAGGATTCTGGACCCAATTAATAATTTCTCTTGACGTTTCCTGTATTAGTGCCCTTTATGTTAGATAGGCTACCCCCTTATGTTTCTCGTATGGTGGGCATATGTACCTGGTAAGTACCTTGTTCTGAAACACTGAAATTCCTGTATTATTCTATGCAATGTTTGATACCATGTTTACTGTGGCTAAACAGTGTTTGGGACAACTTAGATTGTTGTTATCTTTTCTGGTTATATTTCCCCTGCCTCACTTGCTAGACATGTTGGTACAGCTAGCTGCTGTCATCGCTGCTGTGCTTCTTGGCTGCCTGATCTTTCCTGTTCCCCTGACCTGACTGGACCTGTGATCTACAAGCTGTTGGGTTTGTCCTTTAATTTTATTTAGTAACAAAAGCATGATCAATATGCTATATTTGAAGTTAGTTAAGTGAAACTGCTCATGTCATGTGTGAGAAGGGGGAGGAGGCAGTGGGTGCAAACTGAAATACAAGACATTTTGTCTAAACATAAGACTTTTCTACTGTGAGGGTGGTCAAACACTGGAAGAGTTTATCCAGAGGCTGTGGTGCCTCCATCCTTAGAGATACTCAAAACCCAACTGGACGTAGTCCTGAGCTACCTGCTCTAGGTGACCCTGCATGAGCAGGGTGGCTGAACTGCCAGCCTCACCTCATCTCTGGTACTGTGACACTCTCACAACAACTTTAGCCATGCCAAATTAAGATGCTCAAGCCCCACATCTGGCTTGACAAGATTTTTCAGGAATTGGTTCACAGCGAATGAGAAGGGAACCTGCTAAACTCTGCGGTACGCTGGAGCCCAGGAAAAGCACAGGGGGTTCTTTACGCCTGCGGTGTCATTGCTCCTAATGCCTCTTCCAGTTTTGGGCTGCACATTCCCTTGACCCCTCTTTGGCACAGCCTCCAGGTCCACCTCATGCAGACAGTCCCCACTTACTGCTGATGCTTATCCCTGTTCTTTTGCCTTTAGGTCTGCTTTATCTTTTCTTTTTTTTTCTTCTCCTCCCATGCCCCCTTTCTTCCTCCTTCCCAGTCCCCTCCCCCCAAAAAAAAGAATATGGCAAAGCAATATTCTTGCAACTGCTTTCCCACTGTTTCTCAAGGAGCAATTGCAGCCCAAGGGCATAGATAGGTTTGTTTAAAAACTGTTACACTGCTCAAACATTTTTTGAAAATTTGACACAGCCTCCCGGGAAACAGGGTCTTATAAAGCAAATGTTTTCTGGGCTTGTCAATATGGAGGGACATGTGTGACTCATGTAAAAAGGATACTGTTAAAACTTAAACTGCTGCCTGAATAACCAGCAGTCACCTACAGACTAGGAGACTTGCTAAACATTCTCTACTTATGTACTAGCTGCATTAAATGAATGAGATAACCTCAGTGTGGGCAGCTTTGCTGATTTTGATATGTTTAATTAGAGCTGGCTTTTTTCAAGATGATTCTTTCCTTGTAACTAAATCTGGAGGATAAAACTAAGCATCAGTGGCAGAACTCCACCAACGTAATTGGGATCAGGATTCTTCACATGTTTGAAATACTTTCAATCATAGAATCATAGAATAGTTTGGGT
>NW_009218483.1:0-10462 GCF_000690835.1 Fulmarus glacialis | reverse complement strand
GGTGGGGCTCTCCCTGGGGGCCTGCGTGTGCTCCTGGGTGTTCCGTCCTCCACTGCCCTCGGTCTGAGCCCCCGGCCGGTGCGCTTTTACCTCTGCTGCTTTTCTTTCCGGCTCTGGAGAAGTGCTGTTTGCTAGCTGTCCTGGGCAGGATAGTGGGAGGCGTTAACGTTGCTTACAGGAACCTCCGTGGTGCAGGGTTCCCGGGGATGGCTGGCTTAGTTTTCACTGTCGTGTATTTACTGATTGCTTTGTACTGCAAGTGAACCTGTGCAACTGTTGACTGCTTTACTGTGGCGTTTGCGTCATCTGCTTTTGCTCTTATCCTTTAGATGTTAGATCTATCTAGACTTCGTATTGTTCATCCTCTAAATTTTCCTTTCTCTAGGGGTGGGAGGAAATGTACTCATTTGCTTCTTAATTATGTGTATTGATAAACTTCTGTTTTGTGCCTCATCAGCTGAACAAGGGAAGGATAGCAAGAACCACAATATTCTGTCCCTGTTTATCCTGTAATGAACTTGGGATTCATTTGCTTAATAATCCTGTGTTAAAAGTATCTTATGCATAATTATTTTGTTTTTATACCTCACCTGATTTCTTTACAGTGGTTTTTTTTTCTTTTTTATTTATGATACTGAAAATAAATCTTTCCAGGTGTAACATGTTGATTAAATTGTTAGTGCTATGAGGATTGTTCACTAGTAAGAAGCTTTTGATTTTTCGAACTAAGCAGTGACTTTTGAAAGTCTTCGTTGGTTTGTTTTGGGAGAGTATTTTCAGGGATACAAATATTTAAAGATCAAATAAAGATTGGGGGGGGCAGTTTTGGTCTAGGCTGCATATCAGGCTGAAGAAGTCTTTTTTTTGCTGTGCAGATGAGAATGATAATTGTGAGGAAAATGGGAAACAATCTGTAGAACCAGCAGATCCTGGTTCCACAGTAAAATCTACAGGGTGACATCATTTGAAATGGCTGCTTAAGAAAACTCGAATAAAAAATTGTCAGTGAGCAATTTTAGCGTTCTAGTGAAACGCTTGGCATGCAGACCGTTGTAGAGTTTTACAGTCTTCGAGGCAGAAAACCTTGGACTGCAGTCAAAAATGTTAACAAACTCTATATCTTATCTCTTATAACTGTTATGAGAATATTTCGGTACAGATGACCTAAGTGACCAGTCTGCTTTACTGTGTGATGTGGTTTTCAGTAGGTTTTTTTATTTTTCTTCACAGGAATGGAATGGTGTTCACTACTGACTCTGCAGATGTGCCTGTCTGGTCCACAGCGTAGAATGTGAATGTAATAGTGTTGCAGAGTTTGCTACATAACATAATAGTTCAAAAGCAGTACATTTTGTGACTGTGACAAAGACAGTGCCAATGTTGTTGAGTACAGTTGGAACAGACGTGAACAGTTGTAGCTCACACTGCTAGATACCATGATAGATTTGTAAGATTATGGCAATATTTGCTTTTTATAGCTGGTTTACCTATATCATTCATGCACAATTTCTGTTTCTTGTGTTGTTCTCATAGAAGTTGATTAATCAGTGGTTTCCAAAGATGAAGAGGAAAGTTGCAAAAGTTGGGAAATTGAGGCTTAGTCCTAATGAAGAAACCATGCTTCTGAAAGAAGAATATGAAAGAAGAAGAAAACTGAGGCTACAGCAAGTATGCCTGTATTCTTGCATGTTGTGTATTTCATTTAACGATGTAATGAATAACTTAGGCAAATTAGCTGAAAAATTTATTTCATGTAAACTAAATTTCAGGGTCATAATATTGTGTGTTAGGTTTGTATTTAGCTTGTGAATTATTTTCCTTTTCTCATATTTATTTACTACTAAGTGCATATTTTGCTTGTTATACCTTCTCTGTTTGTTAGATTCACTTTGGCCTCTATTCCAGAATCTCTTCTTCCCTGCCGGTTTCCTGGTATCTACCGTTTTTATTTGGCCATGAACATGCAGTTGTCTCTCTCGCTGATATGTCCCTTGTGTAAGGATTCAAACCTCTTTCAGTGTTCCAGGTGTTTTCACAGTGATCTTGCAGAAGAAATAAGACAACTACTGCTAATACAGAACTTCACAGCTTTCCACTAGTTGAACTGAATTGCTGCAATATGTCAGAGAATCATAGAATGGTTTGGGTTGGAAGGGACCTTAAAGTTCATCTAGTTCCAACCCCCCTGCCATGGGCAGGGACACCTTCCACTAGACCAGGTAGCTCAAAGCCGCATCCAACTTGGCCTTGAACACTTCCAGGGATGTGGCATCTACAGCTTCGCTGGGCAACCTGTTCCAGTGCCTCACCACTCTCATGGCTCTAAATGCTTTAAGTACTGCTCCTTTTAGAATGTTTGAGTACCTTTATGGTCTTCAGAACATGTCCATTGATCATCTCATCTTTCTTCCATTTCTGTTCTGCTTTCCTGCTGTTAGAACACAGGGCTATTTTCTCCATTTCTCTTCTTACTCTTTTCTTAGCCGCCTTCTGCGTTGTCCTACTCAAGCTGTTCAGGTCTTTCACATCTTCAAAAAATGCACATCTTCAAGACGTTTACTCTGTACTAATCTTTCACCCCTCTTGGGCTTTTTTCTTGATATGTTTTTCTCTTTAATGAAGAGAGTTTTACTGGTAAAGTGGAAAACAAAAACTTAGTAGACAGACTTTAATTTATCAGTATAGTTGCTGACTTTCTTTAAACCACGTTGCATTATAATAGGAGTCTCTAATAAATTATTGTGTTGTATTTTTGGAGGGAAGGATATTCCAAACAGTTTTTGCATTTTTTTTATCAGTGGTATGTTGCTCTTTGGACTTTAACGGAAACATTTAACTAAAGATTAAATTTATTATTTAAATAATAATTTTGGAAAAAGGTGACAGCAACTTTAAAGTATTTTCTGGTCAGATTGTTAATGGAATAGTAGATAAGATGGAAGGCTGAAAGGAGGGTAGAGCATATTGTGGAAAGGCTGCAAAAATATTGTGCTTTTTTAAGTTACTGACAAAACATAAATGCTGTTTCTACAGGTTAGAGAGCAACAGAAGTATATCGCCTCGCAGATACGAGAGAAAGTAAAGCAGAGGAGAGAAGAACAACTACATCAGTTAGAGGAGGCACTGAGAACTGAATGGCAGAAAGCACAGGATCAGAAGATGAAAGCCTTAGAAAAATTGTATTTATCAAGCTTAAGAGCGATTGGTGAGGGTCACCGACAAGCCAAGGAGAATGTAAGTAAAACAGTTTAATATTGTTGTCAGAGAAATTCTTGATGTTCTAGAAATACTGAGATTGCTGTTTGTATTCTTTTGTATTCTTGGTCGTGCAGTCAGAAGTTGGAAACTTCTTAGAAATGTTTATGTACTTATTGGCAAATATCTTTCCACAAGACCAGGATTAAATGGTCTAGCAGGCCCATCTGCTAAGGCTTTTGCTGTGCAAACTCTTCAAGTTATTTTGTTTATGTTAGATTGTACACATATATGATAGTGTATGTTGTACTTGACTAAATTGCACATCGTGAATCTTGTCTCAAGTATGCCAGTAATATAGTAACTTTTTTCCTCTACCATGTAATGGTATCTTTTCTATGGTTAAGAAAATACACTTAACTTTTTTTCTGCAGTGCTTAAGTGACATGGAAAGTCTTGGTAAGGGCTCCAGAGGCTTTTGCCTAGACTGCAAACTGGTGTCACTTCTTAATTCAGAACCTATAAACTATTTTCACTTTCTTTAAAGTCCTATAACTTGCATAGGCTCACTTTGAAATATCATTGATGTGGTTGGGTAGAAAATTTCCATAGATGTGACTCTGAACCAGGTTTACAGAAATCAGCGGTGCCACAGATTTCTTGCATGAATTTTGCAGACTAGCTTACTGCCTGAATTAGTCAGGCCTTTAACCCAAGTAAAATAGCATTATACTTTTCCGTATCTCAGTGTCTCTAAATCAACATCTTTGTAGTCCCTTCTGATGCTAGGATGCATGAGTTTGTGGAAAACTGTGGTACCAATGCCATAGGAACAGAGAACTAATCATAAAGAAATGTTTCTGTTGATGCACGATTGTTGTAATTAATGACTGAAAGGTAGTAACATGCTTTCTCTGTATTTTCAGCTTTTTTTCAGTTTAGTCAGCATTTGCTAAAATGTGTAAGTATATTTATATTACCCTCTTTATCAAAGAGATGCAGAGAGAAGCTAAGGTTTCCACATCAGTATTTGGTTACATTGGCTGAGGAATGTGGTAGAGAAGAAGAGAATAAAGAAGAAGGCAGAGAAGGAAAAAATAACTTGAAATATCACACTGATAGTATGAGAAGTGAGTAAAATCCTGTATTAAGTGCTTGCAATATTTTTTTGTTAAGGAACCTGACTTAGAAGCTCTGGCAAAGCAAGCAGAGGAAAGGAAACAAAGAGCAGAGAAGAGACATAGGAAAGCCCTGAAAGAGCAGAAGTACCAAAAAGAAAAATTACTTCGTGAGCAAGCCCGGTATGCAACCTAGTTTTATTAAGCATGGAATGCATTTTACAATGTCACAAGGTGAAAGGCAAAAATCTTGATGCTTCTTGCTTGGAGCTTTTTTAATCTTGAAATTTTATGGGTTAGAGAATTAATGCACGTGGACAAAGCTTGTAGATTTTGATAAGAACTGTACTTTTAAAACGAAGACAGAAATGTCAAGTATACAAGCTGGCCTTAGAGACTCACAATGAGTGGGGGCCTTTCATCTCTGTGTCGCTATTCTCAGTCTAGATTGTTGGCTGACAGCTATTCAGTGACATATGAAATGAAATGTTCTCAGGCCAGTTCCTGATGGAGAGTTATCCACTTGAAAAAAGGACCTATTGCATTTGTCATGGTCTTCCTTCTTAGCGTCGGGGTGGTTTTTTGTTTGTTTAGGTTTTTTTGTTTTGGTTTGGTTTTTTGTTTGGTTTTTGGATTTTGGTTTGTGGTTTTTTTTAAGCAGATCGGACGAAACTTGCGCTGGCATGAAAAATGAGCTGTGTACTCTTGGGAATAGTTGTGCTTGAGTAGAGCTGAGACCTATTGATTAAATACTTAGTTTTGTCCACACTTGAGCAATTAAGATATGTTGAAGTGATGCAGTGCTTTCTGGAAACTTAAGTGAAAAGCAGGGATTTTGCTTTGTTCTTTAGAAGCTTGTGTGTATTAACATTTTTGCATTGCTTCAAGAAATTAATTTTCCAGTGCTGCCTTCCAGCATAAGTTCTGTTGACTTTTCAGTGTGCTTGCCCATCCCCATCTCTCAAGCATTCAATTCAGGTACATCTGAATCTGTTTGGTTTTAGGTTTGCCTTTTATTTTGCACAGTGCTGTCATTGTTGCTTGAATAATTTTCCTTCTCTTCTCTTTTGTGGTGTTTCTTTTTGTGTGTGTGTGGTGGGTTGGTTTGTTTGTTTTTGTTTTTTCCCCAAGACGAACAAATGCACGTAAACACGCTCTGGAAGTGGAAAGGCAAAGAGCAGCCAAAGTTGCAAGCCTACCACCTCCTCCACCACGTCCTCTTGAGGTATGTATCGATGATGCAATAGTGATCACAACTTCAGGGTACCATATAATATAATGATTTATTTATTGGTCCGACTCCTCACAATAGGATATCCCTATTGCTATTTGCATGCTGTAAGGAGAGTGGTTCACCAAAAATCAAGAAAATTAATGCATTATGTATTAGCAGACTTCTTACTACTAAGCTTTCGTACTTGTTTATTTCTGATCTCTTCTTATGTGTGGATTTTACTTCTTGTCATCTGAGATCTTATTTTTGTGGTTAATGTTACTTTTAAACTTTATCATGATCTCATTTCCATGTAATAGCCACAGTGTTATGAAACTCTACAATGATCTTTCTCAGCATGTACACACCCACCTCAGCCTTCTGTCATAATGATGCAGTAGTAGCATTTTGTCTAGTTCTGTAATAAAAATAGTTCTACCTTTTTAGCTGCGGGGTGGTGGTTGTTTTTTTTCTCCAATTTCTTTGTTTCTTATAGGGAATACTAAATGTAGGGTAAGCTGTTTAATTTCGATAGGAAACCAGTACCTAAAGCTATTGGGGAGGAAAGTAGATAAAAATGGTATTTTCAGTTCTATGGTGTACCCTTTTTAGAGGGCAACTTTGTACCTCCTTCATGCTTCTTTGATTTCAGAGAGACTGTGCGTAGGTATAGAAGTTACTGTAGGATTGCAGATCTGAACTGCAGGAAGAACATTGTGTGCATTTTTACTTTGGAGTTAACCTTTAGTAAATTTAATTCAATGTAACTTCATTAACACGGAGTTTAAGTTGCCTTATGTGTTGTTGTGCCCTTTCAGACCATGAGATTCGGGGATATTCAGACCACTGACAAGAAGAGAAAGGATTAAGGTATACTAGTCCCTCTCAGAGCCAGTGAAGTTATCAAAGCTTTTCCCAGCTACATCCAGCATGTTATGTGTAGGTTAGCGTGTTGGAAGATAGGGATTTGGTACTGATGTATGTGGAAAAACTGAGTAAGGTTTGACCCTCACAGTTTTCAAAATGATTAGAAGGAGTGCCTATATCCTTTCATTTGTATCCATTAGTACGTGCTTCTCTGTAGGTCTCCTTGCTGGCTGCCCAAAGGTTTTCTGATTGCGGAAGTTGGATATGAGTGAGGATTAAAGCAAGTGTTGTAAGGGAATAGTAAAGTTTGGGGTTATTTCTGGTGAAGTATATGCAATATTGGAATTTAGAACAGATGGAATAAGGTCCTTTATGGTACAGTTCAGGTAAATTCAAACACACTTTCATGCTGCTGTTCTCCTCTATGTTGTTCCATGTGACATGTTGCAGAAGGAGTGAGAGAGATGCACTTCACTCGTAAGAGAAGCAGCAATATGTTTATTGATATAAAACAGCAATTTAACAAAGTTTGATAGTAAATGTGACAGTGGTTTAACAAGATTCGATCGCAAGGTACACTTGTTTATTTACTGCATAGAGGAGGGGATCAGATAAAACCGTCAGGGAGAGCCTCCCGTGGAGTCATGAGGTTCAGAAAGGACCCTCTTGCTTTCTAAACTCCTTCCCTTAGAGGAGTCTAGGTGCGGCTGGATCCAAACTTAGTCCCGGACTTGGTCAACGGTTTATGTCTAAAGGATCGTATATGCACAATTAATCCTTTGTATCACTTAGTTAAGATTTCAGAGTTTCAGCGTGCTTATTCCCGATTCACTTACTGAGTGTCTGATGCGATAAGGTTTCTCTCAACCTCGAGGAATAACCTTGAGAGGGGTCCTTACTCAAGGGGAGATCCTGGTGTGTAACCCAGTGCCGTGCAGGAGAGCTCAAAGGGCTCGCTATTTATGGGGGTAAGATGATTTACTCATAGTCATATTTACGTACTGACTGCAGATGTTAGTTTCTTCCAAATTTGGCTTGAGTCGGACATTGACCAGCACTGTGGTTAGGTGGATGCATTGCCATAAATTAGCCCTGGGCTATCGTGGTGTTATCTGTTGTTATCAGTCTCCCCTGAGTCCACTTTGAGCCGGATGCATCCATCACGACGAGACGCATCCATCATGACCGCCAGTGGTGGTTGTCGCTTGAGCAGGGTTACGGGAGAAGGTGGGGTTTGGGGCAGGGAGCATGCCGTCACACGTGCTCCTGGCGTATCTGCTGTAGAGCAGATGAAGGCTGTGTCAGTTAAAACTTTGGCTCTTCATTTCCTGGTCTTCAGATGCTTGGGTTTCTGAGTTTGGTGTTGTTGGGAAAGCATGAGATGCTGCAGCATTGCTTTCTAGTAACTTCTGCAATTTAGGATGTGTTTTATGTTGCTTTCTGTTTAAAAAAAAAAAAAGTTTCTAATTGGTGACTGAAAGTCAGCTGCAGTGATCATCTACAAATATGCATATTATAACAGCTAAAAAGACACAGTACTATATAATACTTTTCATCTAACCTCAGTAATGCATATCTCTTTCCATTTTACAAATGCAGACTTTATTTCTTATTCTTTAGTCTTTTTTTCACCAGGGCAAGCAAGAAGACTTTGTTCAGGTTTCCCCAGCTTCTGGTACAATTGCATTTGCGATTGTGTTGGGTGACGGGTCTGTGTCAGTACCCTGTTTAAGTATTGCAGAATCATAACTTCCTTTCCTGAAATTCTACAATTTAATGCATGTCCACCCATGAACAAATGTCCTTTACTCACTTTTTCAGCAAACATGATTTTAGCTGGTTTTAGCAGAGTTTGCCAACATCTAGATTTTCTACAATACGTGGGTTTTCTTTCTTTTAAGAAGTTCATGCTCTGATAATGGCAAATTGAGTCAACAATTCTGCAGACATGTTGGATTTTTGTTGAGGAAAGAGATTGCATTGCATTGTTTAAATGTAGCACAGCGTGTCGATTTGATCCATGTAAAGACTAGCTGACCTTGAGCCTTTTTCCTAGTCTTCATATCTGTATGGATTTTAATCCTTTTGTCATAGGCCTATGTTGCTGGGAGGGCACAGGGTGAAGAATAAAGTTATTTTCTTCAAAGAGTAACTGAGTGCCATGTACTGCGTAGGGTAAATGCTAAGTAAATGGAAGATCAGAGATGGTTAGAGCTGTGACTTATTCCTAGTTCTGTAGAGAGGGAGAAAACGAAAGATGTTAACTGTCAATTTCAGGGGGAAAAAATCTGGGGCTTTGTCTTGCAAATGCATTACTCAAAAGGCACTGAATTTGAATGGCTTAACTTTACTCTAGATCCTGTGAATTACAGCAAATTATGAGGTCATCTGCATAAGCATGCTTATTTTCTTGAATCAATTTACATAAAGAGCTTATTAAACATAACTGTAATCATAATCTGATGCTCTGTTGCAATAACAATTGAATAAAATTTCATGAAATGGAGCTAGGGCAGTGTTGTTCATTGCAGGATTACTTAGAATTATAAGAAACATTTTCTGAAGATACTCTTATTATTGTTGCTTTACCCAGTTACAAAAGAAGTGTTTTTACTCTAGACATATTGTCATAATCAAGATTAATTCTCAGAAGGACAGCTTTTAGGAATTGAGCTAAATTATTAGACCAGCTCGTAAGTTATTTAATTGAAGTTAAACTGTAAACACCATTTTACTGACAAGTGTCACAGACTTCTTGTGAACTTAATTTTTTTTTGTATGATCTAGAAGATTTTTATGTAATGGAAATACAACCTAGTAACCAAAAACGTTACTATACTCTTCTTGAGTATTCGTAACATTTGTACAGTTGGGTTTTCTTTCTTCTTCATTTCATGTTACATTGCTGTTCCAGTTTTGCCAGATTTTAGTGTAGAATTATTTACTTTTTTAGGAAAAAAAAAAAAGGGGGAGGGCGGTTACAAACCTCTTGATGGAAGTACGGACGGATTCTTAACTGCAGTGGTTCCACCATGAAGTGTAATAATGTTACAAGTATTTTTTTCAACCTAAATTGCTTTTGATGTTAATTGGAAAATTGCAGCCTCCAACATAATTCTCATCTTCACAGCTTTTTAATAAAATTATGGAGATTTGATTGATTGAATGTAATTATTAATTACTGATTTGTTAGTTTTACTTTTTTTTTTTAATAATTCAGAAGACTGAGGTTTAATTATACATTCTGAAAGTAACACAGTATAGGTCCAGCAGTCGGTGATCTGGCTAACGAGATTTAGGCATGGGACTTGTCTGTTTTCAGAGCTACAATCAGTATGTACAAGTGTTTTTGTTAATGTTGATCTGTTACAATTACTATGACTTATTGATTAAGAAAGTTAGCAATTTTTAAACAACATTATGTACAAATAAAAGTGAAATTCTTGATGGCATGCTTTTATTTGTACATACCTCTTTTGGTTTTTTTCTTCCTGCTAGAATAACACGCATTTGTTGAAGAACTGTAAAATAAGTTACTGAAGTTCTGTTGGTAAGGCTAAAACTAGTTGCATATCATGGGATTTTAATTTAAAGACTTCGCTTTCTACAGTCTTTATAAAATAGCAAGAGATAATCAATACTGAAATTCTGTATGGCTCATCTTACATAAAGATAAGTTTAAGATATTCCTGAGACTTAATGCTGCTCTTTGTCTATGTGCATTTGTTTAGTCATGTTAGTTTTAAACCACTTGGGCTATGAAACTTGCTGTTTTAGTTAATATGGATAAGAATCCTTTTTTAGAAGAAAGTCTAGAGAAGAGGAAGCTGAGAGAAAATTAGTGGAGGATATGTTAGAAGTAAAAAGGCAGGTCCTACAGAATACTAAGTTACCTAACCTCATTACTGAGAACATTGGGCTGAGCCAAAGAAGAGGGAGGGTCTGGTCGCTCTGTTCAGACTTTTTTGGACAAGAGTTGAAATGTGGTAGTGTACCCAAAACTTTTCAAACAAATAAATACTTTGTACTATATGAATAGACACTTGTCCTGGTTCCGGCTGGGACAGAG
>NW_009218482.1:3532-3826 GCF_000690835.1 Fulmarus glacialis | reverse complement strand
CCGCGCGGGAGCCGAGCCGGCTTCAGGACAGGGCATGACGGGGGGGTGGTTCCCCCTCCGCGAACTTTAGCCCAACTTTGCGTTTAAAAAAACCAAAACCAACCAGAAAAACACACCTGAGGAATATAAGCTACAACTACCTGAAAGGAGGTTGTAGTGAGGTGGGGGTCGGTCTCTTCTACCAAGTAACGAGCGATAGGAGGAGAGGAAATGGCTTCCAGTTGCGCCAGGAAAGGTTTAGACTGGACATTAGGAAACATTTCTTCACCCGAAGGGTTGTCAAGCATTGGAACA
>NW_009218482.1:0-3519 GCF_000690835.1 Fulmarus glacialis | reverse complement strand
AGGCTGCCCAGGGAAGTGGTGGAGCCACCGTCCCTGGAGGTATTTAAAAGACATCTGTAGATGTGCTTAGGGACATGGTTTAATGGTGGACTTGGCAGTGCTGGGTTAACGGTTGGACTCAACGGTCTTAAAGGTCTTTTCCAACATAAACAGTTCTGTTATTCTATGAAACATGAGTAGAAGAAGATGGCAGTTTCCTGCAAGAACCTTAATGATGATCCACCAAACTTTGATATTTGTAGAGAGATTCCTTACATATCTTGGTAAACAAATATAATGGAGATCCTAGTGAACGTAATCTTTATCCTATTCCCATGAAAGAATTGGTCTTTGTAAAAATGTATTTTGATAGTTTGTCAACAAATTAGAGATCCCACCTACTTTCAAATCCTAGCTCCGGTCTTACGAAGTTGTTTGCATTTGATTGTGGCTGCAAAATGAGAGGCAAGGTTGAAACCTTTCTGAGCAGAATTTATGGGAAGAATATTCTGTGAACCTCCATTTTATTTACGGTAGCTTTAAAGGAAGTATCTTCTAGAACATCTAGCTTTACTTGCCACTGATCTGGAGACAGCAGGAAAATGTGTGATTTATTATATGCTTTTAAAACACAATTCCGTGGTCCTCTTTCAAAATACAAGAATCCATGAATCTTACTGTAATTAAAAGGCGATCTGTCAGCGTAAAGTATCCATCAGACCAGAAATCACAAACTAAATGGAGAGTAAAAAATGATGCATTAATAACTGCAAGGAATAGTAATCATAAGCAAAACGGACCATGTTAACAAAAATACATTTTATTCTTACTAGGAAAGGAGTTATGTTACACAATCAGTTTCTTTTTTGCAAATAGTAATACATTCTATGGCAGAGGTTAAATGGACTTTGGAAAATGGGAGAGGATGTCTTGAAATCAGAATTTCCAATGCAGTGAGAGTGCTGCTGTGCTCATACATAACCTTAGCTAAGCCACCCAGGTCTGTCTGCACACTGAAACTTTCTAGTTCAAGTCCTAGAAATGGTCTAACTATAGTAGCATGAAGTACCATATTGGTTAATTTATTCTGCAGTATACATAAGTTTCTCCTTGCTTTGGCATTCCCATCTGTAATGGGGATCATATTATTTCTTACTTCAGAGTTACAGTATTTTAAGATTTTTTGTGCTCCTCAGATGGAAAGTATTATGAAGGCAGAGCACAATCTTTTAGGGGCCGATGCTGGATAAGAGAGGAACTATAGGCAGGACACTGAAAATTGGTGAGGTAAGTCAAATCATCAGCTGAGCAGAGGTCCTGACAGGGGTTAAAACTGGCAAAGGACAGAAGGAATTCAGATGAATGACTGAAATCTGGAAGATTTGGGTGAGGAATCAGCAACTGAGAAGGGCAGTTAGTTTCTGAACTGTTTGTTTGTTTGTTTGATTCAGCTTCTGCTAATACCAACCAGAAATTGGTTGAATCCAAAATAAAGACTCTTTAGTTATTGTTTAGCAGTACCAGTGAATAGTCTGTCCTGAGTGGAGTAGAGGGTAGATTTAGGTTAGATATTAGGAAGAAATTCTTCACTATGAGGGTGGTGAGGCTGGAATAAGTTGCCCGGAGAAGTTGTGGATGCCCCATCACTGGAAGTGTTCAAGGCCAGGTTGGATGGGGCTTTGAGCAACCTGGTCTAGTGGAAGGTGTCCCTGCCTATGGCAGGGGAGTTGGACTGGATGATCTTTAAGGTCCCTTCCAACCCAAACCATTCGATGATTCTATGAGTAATACTTTCCCAAGTTCAGGTAGATGTACCAAGTAGAGAATACAAAAATCTACTTTGTAGCTTGGAAAAAATATGGTAGGGCTGTCCGTGGAATGCATACCTCAGATACGTAGAAGGACTTGGCAAATAAAATTATTTGGATGAGTTGATTGGGAACTTTGCTACTTTGGGTGTGAACATCTGCTGGAAGGGCATGCTTGAAATCCAGAACTAGAAACAAAAACCTGCAATGCTAATATAACACCAAAAATTGTTTTGTGCGGATGGCTAAGAAATTACATTCCCTTCATGCTAATTCACTATCGTTACCTCAACTTTCTCCTTTATAATTTTAAGAAGTAATGTGAAGCTATCCTCTAAAATCTCCAAAGAACAAATGCTGAAGTATTACATTTAATATCTCAGTGTCTCTGATATCTGTGTTTGTAATATTGGACTTGCTCCTGGAAAGCACTGGAACTAAGTAAGGAAAAGGTTAGGAATGAATCCATAATATATTTTCCTATCTTTTCACAGTGGAAGGTCTTGGTCCTCCAATCGATCTATTGACCATCGTTAACCAGAGCACTTAACAGGATGGGTGAATGTTTAAAACGGGGTGGGGTGGAGGGGGAATGGAAATAATGGACAGACTTACAAGGCTAGACTATTCTAGGTTGATAGCCTCTCACAAGAAACTCATGGTGTTAAAGCTACTACTATCCTGGAGAGTAAGAACCCCCACCCCACTGGCCTTGCAAGAACTTGTACTATACCTATTTCCCAGCCATGAAATTGCAAAAAATTCCTGTAGATGTAACTATGGTAATATATGAGTTTATAAATTGTAAATATAATTATACTGGAACATATCTGTTGGCAGGCATAATGTCTCACCTAGATGCGTGGGATAGCTGGAAAGAATTCTTGACTGCCTGTCTCATGGAAAAGCACAGCGTTATCTGAGGAAAAGCCGGTACTTCAGTCTGGTAACAAAATGCAGTAAAGTATTTTTCCACTCACGTTTTCCAAACACTATTCTGTTCTAAAACAAACCCTTCAAAAGTTGACCAGCCTTTCTGTTTAACGAATGAACTATCTCCTAAAAGAGAAAAAGGATTTATGAGAAGCTGTTATGCATCATTTTAGAACTTTGTTATTTTGCGGGGAGAGGGTTGTTTAACATGGTAGGAATACACGTTTTCAGAAAGTCATTTTAGGCACATGGGAATAGCAATGGCATCTCCACGTAATTTCAGCACACAAAGGCAATCGTGTACCACCCATAGGACATGTCAGTATCACCAGAGTTATCTTCTTCCTTTAAATTTGGGCAGTAAGCACAGTGCCCTTCTGTAAGATCTCAGTGTTGGTGTGGGCTATATGTGCAAAATGGCTTTGAATTGTGTATTTGCAGCAGGATAATGAAATTATTAGGAAGCAAAGGGCACATAAAATTGTGATTTATTTCATCATTTCAGCACGGGTCTATGAAACAGAAGAATTATTTCATTGCAGTAACAAATACTCGGGGGGGACCACATCATTCTAGGTACTGGCGTTTCTGCGGCACACAGCTGGCGGTGCTTACATTGAACCCATGCGTTCTCTCCCGCAGTTTCCCAGAGTAGCGGTGTGTTCGTTTCCCTTAGAACATCAGTTCCTTCGTGCCGCTACGTGCCGGAGCCGGCCCGGGCGGAACGCGCCTTACTGCGCCGCTGCGAGGGCCCTTTCCCAGGGAAGGCGCCGCCCCCGGGCCGGCCAGAGGCCGCTGC
>NW_009218481.1:0-237 GCF_000690835.1 Fulmarus glacialis | reverse complement strand
GGAGGTGGTGTATACTGACCTGGACAACGAGCAATTATCTAAAGATCTAGATGAAGTCCAATGCACGCAACCCATGTGGCGGAAGTTAGTACGGAACGCACGAGCGTTGTATGCCAGTTCGTTGGCAGTACTGTCCTGGAAAGAGGAAGAAGCACCAAAGGTGGATAAAGTGGTTGGCAAACTCCAGGAATACGAAGAAAGTGTCTCTTCCTTCCTTGTCTTGGCTGTGGAGAAACT
>NW_009218480.1:0-8072 GCF_000690835.1 Fulmarus glacialis | reverse complement strand
CCACGGTACCACACACCTCTTCTTCTGCTGCTTCTTTTGTGTGTGGTCGGTCCAGATCCTCATTCTTCAAGTTCTCCCTCTTGAGGAAGGAGGGACTGCTTGTCCTGTATTTGTCCTCTCTTCCTGCTGCTACTTTCTGTGGTTCTGTGGCTTTCCTTTGCCAAGCTGCAAGGGAAGTTTTTTTCAAGCTAAACTGAAGAATGCATCAGCCTTGGCTTGGCTACACACGTGCACTGTGTTCATGCTTGTGAGCATCGGCTCTGAAACAGATTCAGAAAAATAACATAAAATAACATAAAATAAAATAAAATCCTGTTTTCACTTGTAACCTTTGTGATTTGTGTCCTTGAAAGTGTTTTTGGAGCTGAAAAACCCCTGGCATTTCCGGCAAATAATGGTCTTACTGTTATTCGACTCATCGTGAAGTGCAGGGAATAGAATAGAATAGAATAGAATAGTTGAGTTGGAAGGGACCTACAATGATCACCTAATCCAGCTGCCTGACTACTTCAGGGCTGACCAAAAGTTAAAGGATATTATTAAGGACGTTGTCCATATGCCTCTTAAACACTGAGAGACACGGGGCAGATGTTTCTAGGGGAAGCGGCTCATAGCTTCTCTGTGCCATTGCTTAGTTTCCTGACTGTTACGGAGACTGGCAAAGCAGCACTTCAGTGATGGTCTGAACTGTGTATGAACAATATGGTAGCAAGAGTGCTGCTTTGGTATCAGCAGAAACCAGGATGTTTCTAAACTAAGTGTTGAAAAGTATTATAGCTGGAACCCAGCACTTTAAATTATGATACTTGACCTCTAGATCTTAAGGTCTAGTACAGCCAACACCTTGAGTTAATTTGCTATTTTGAGGTAGTGTAAAGAATAGTCAGTAAATGTCCAAAAATATAATTTGTGTGATTTCTTTCTAGATCAGATATAGGTTTTAGTAATTTGCATAGTGAGAGAGCTGCCAGAATGCCTTAATGTTCCTACCCCAGAAGTTTGAGAAAAGCTGATTAATTTTTATAACTAGGAGATCTATTCTGTTGGCTAATAACAACTAGCTTTACACCATTGCAAGGAAAAAGTGGTAGACTTACACTCAGTAGAGCAAGTAATCAGTTTTACCCTAATTCTCTGGTGTTTTTTCATAGCCAAGTACTAAACCCAGATAGTAACAGATGATGTACTTTTTTTTCTTAAAAAGGAAGCTAATTTACAAGTCAATTATGAAGGAATTAAAATTACTGTTGCTCAAATAAAACAAGTACATTGTGTTATTTGTGACTGATGCTTTTAGTTATTTGTTATTATGGTTTGCTTTTTTTGTTCAGCAGTACACAGTGGGTCTCCCACGTATTATTGCAAATTACCCTACTTTGCTGGATAATAAATACTTTTATCTCTTCACTAAATAAAAGACTGCATAAAATGAGTAATAGTAATATTAGTATGTGAAAAACCTAGTGCTCCAAAAAGCCATTATAAGTACACTTGAACAATAATTATGGGAAACAATGCCTCCGCTCCTTGAAATTTGTCATAGAAATCGTGATAGCACTAAACTTGATTAAAATCTGGAACAGTTTAGAATGCCATCTACTTAAAGACATTACCAAACCACGTCTGCCCCCTTTAGAAATAAACACACAAAAATACCCCCAAAAGCTGAAAATGTGTTCATTTTTCTCTGTTTTCATATATTGATTTCTGGAAACAAGGTATTCCCGCTTAACTATTATTATTATTAGTGCACCTATCTATATGAGCCACATGGACTCCACTTATACAATCGGCAACACAACAAAACTAAATGATTTTTCAAGAGCTACATGTAGTGTTCAGGCCCAGATGCTACATCCCGGTTAAGTGCTACGCCACTGTATGCACCCCTCGGCACCATGCAGATCAGTTTTTAGTTCCTGCTAGCTTTATTTTTTCTACTGAAGACACAAAATAGCATAAACTTTGGACCTTTGACACAGGCTTGGCTGTATGCTCGGGAAGGATTACTTATGTCTAATATCATGGCAATTTTGTTAAATCAGAGTATCAGACCGATGGTCAAAAAGTACACTACCCCCACCTCTGCACCATTTAAGGCTATCTGTCAAGATCATGCTATGCCAGTAGGGAAAATAATGTTAAATAATACAAGCGATTCCCAAGGCAACTAATCCCTAAGGAACAACATATGAAAACATTTGAAAATAATTCTAATGACATTAAGGTCAGTAAATCACACAGATGCATTGTACACCCTCAGAGTACACACTGAACGATTAATTCACAGGCTGTGAAGTTGTAGGGTGAACACAGACCAGGTGCTAGGCTGGAGACATCTTATTTTTCATCTGTTCTTGCCACTAAATATGATGCTGTTTGTTCCTTCTGTTTTCATGCTGTGTAAGATGACATGATAAAACTGGGACTAATGATTACCAAGATGGTCTAGACAATGCGTGCTAGACTTACCGCTCAGCCTTTTTTTTTTGACCTTGCCGTGTTCAAGAAAGCACTTGAAATAACGCAGATGAAAGCCCATGTCCAATGGATTACCTAAGCTAGAAGATTTACCACACTTTAGAACACGTAAGTGAATAAAATGCTAAGTGCAACTTAGTTTTCCATGTGGATTGTCTTGGTTTTGCCTAATATTTAACATCAATGTCATTGGTCAATGTCTGACAATAACTGATGCATCACTGTAACCAAGCTCCACCACAAAAGAAGTTCTACCTCACAAACTGTTCAGCTGGCACAAACGTGCTTGCTTGAGATGCTAAATAGTGCTGCTTTTTGGCATGAACATGAAAAACTTCCTATTTGATTTAAAACATCCTGAATTTTGCTACTTAATATTGGAAATGCAACTGAGATTTATTTTCAGTAGCAGAAGACTACTGTTCTTTGCTTACCAGTAGAGTACACCCTACTCCAGAAATTTCCAGAAAAATTATTGTTGTCCAAATGAAGAAAATACACATAGAGATATTTTTAGGTTCTGATGTGAACCTACATTCTCGCACCTTATTTTTCTGATGTATAGTTATGCATTGCTCTGAGTTTCAAAATGAAATCATTTTTAGTCAGAAACTAACACTGTGAGGAGGAACTACAAGTTAATATTTGTTAAACTGATCTCTAACGAGCCACAAATTTTCATTTGCTCTTTAAATGACTCAATCACCATCATTAAAGCCCCCATTAGTTCAGAACTGTGTTCTGTTCTCAGTTTACTTCTGATTAAATAAACAGTAAAAATACCCTAACTTCTAACAGAGTGATTCATATATCAGTTTTTAAACTTCTTTTCAAAGCAATACTCACCTCCCTTATAAAGGTCATGTAAAGTCAAGTGATTCCCATTTTGTAATGACCTCTCAATTTTTATGGATTTAAGGAGCTCTGTGAAACTAATTATTGTTACTGTAACTGTCCCATCTTAGCCTCATTCCTTCTTGTTAAAACTTTGAGAATTTAATTAAAAGTAGGAGTTAAAGACCCCTACAGATTCTCCCCTATTAAGTTTGGACAGCCATTTTTACAAAGCATTACAAATGAACTGAATTAGAGACGCTAGTGCCCTGGCTGCTTCACACTGGGGAGGCTGGTCAGAAGGCTTGTGTGATCTTCTTCAAGGACATGTGGTGGCTGCTGTTTCTGTTTGCTGTCCTTGACATTTCTACCCTCCAAAGTTCCAGGCACCAGCGATGAGTCTCATTAAATTCTTGCTAAATAAAAGCTGTGCTGTAAATGCGGCAGTGCTGGGAGGGGAGGAGATGATGGGTAGGTGCTGAGCTCTGGCTGCAGCAGGTAGCATAGCCCACGTGTGCCATTAGGCAGCGACTGATGTGCGGGGCGGGGGGCATGGGGAAGAACTGGGGTCCTGCCCTCTCTGTTGCTCCCATAAGCTGGTTATCAGGATATTTTCATTGAAACAGTCATTAATGCACCGATGTTGCTCCCTTGGTAGTCAGTGGTGCCCCAAACGGATGGCGTCTGTGTTTCCAAAGATAGTGGATTGATTGAGGGGGAGGAAGAGGAAAGGAATCTTTCAATAATGGGATCTTAACAAGCATAACTTTTATTTCGGTATAGCTGGAGGGTTTTGAAATGCCCCGCTTTTAACCTGGAAATGTCTTATACAACTTTTCAGAGCTGGGTTAGGTGTATCGCTCCAAATTTGTACAGCCAAATTACGGGTAGACTGAATTTTAGAGATGCTGAGAAAATATAAGTTTCCATACGTGCTATAGGTATTAAGCACTGAAGTGCTTAATATGCACATGCATGCTGTAGGTTTTAAGCACTTTATTGAAGTGCCTAATATTTATGGCTCCAAGTCTGAAAATGTGATCCTTTTAAAAAAAAGGCACAGAAACTTTTTAAGATTATTCTTCCATGACTTTATGACGAGTGTAGTCTTTGGTTGCAGTGTGCTCCTTACAGCTGTTGCCTTTTCTCTTCAGCTCTGAGTGTTGCTAGTGGAAAGTGCAAACTTCTGTGAAGCAAATTTTTACAGCAGCTCATGATGGATTGAAAAGACTTGACTTCTCTTAGGGGTGTGTGCCAGAGAAAAATTATCAGTGAAGGAGTCAAATGCATAGTGCCTGTAGCAGGTGTGGTCTGAATTTCTATAAAGTATAAAATACCCAAAGTCTTTACAAAAATGTTGTCTAACAGAAAGCAATCATCTGGTCAGATCAAAGCCACCAATGTACCAAATTAGACCAACAGCAGGAACACCACACCAGTTACAATTAACTAGGCATGTTAACACTTCTATTTATTTTATAAGACCCTCACAAGAGAGCATCTAAGAACCTTTCAGTGATAAATTTGTGCAATTCTCCTCACAGTGCATCCATGTTGTAGGGAGGAACTATTTCTGTAAGTGAAACTGCAAGATGCCCTGAAAGTCTAAGTATCCTATTTTTTATACCTAAAGACGAAGGCAAGTACACAGGGAGATTTCCCAAAGCACATAGGTTCCTAGCCTCTCTTGCTTTAAACAGAAGTTAGGTATGGACGTACTGTTAAAAATACTACCCGAATTTCGATTTTCAAGTTGAAATAGATAAATTCCTTTTCAAAAGTCTGCATGAGCAGATTCCCTCCCTCTCGCTCGTTTCCTTACTAGCTCTACAGGATTTCCTCTGGGGAAAAAAAAAAATAATAGAGAAACCTTCAGTACTGAAAGCATTTGGAAAAATACCGTGAGTCAGAGGATAAATGTATTATGTTCATTAACAAGCAATGTACTGGTAGATAGAGGCAGTGCAGAGAATGGTACATGTTGCAGTAACATGTAATTGTCTCCTCACCTGAACTGTACCGCACTCCCAGCTGGACAGAGATGGGCAGGGAGCTGGTATTTAAAATCACAGGCCTTTTAATACCAAATATAGCAGCAGGATCTGCTTACTACCTCTATGTTTAAATGTTGATTCAAAGCAAATATTTATGAACTTAAACACCACAGGCTGCGCAGAGATTACTAGATGCAGAAATGCATTCGGGGGGGACTCAGCTCCTTTGTGAATTGAGGTTGTTCTCCATTCTGCAGCTGTCAGTGAGCTGGCCATGTTTTCTGACCCCCGTTTTTGCCAGCAGTTACTGGGAGTTTAAGGGATACAACTGCCAGCAAAAGTTGAATGTAGACGGAGTATAGGTGAATAGCTTGGACAAGGCACCTTACCTTCATGCTGCTAAAATAAAGTGATGTAAATCCCACTGCCCCTGCCCAGCAATGAACCTGCTCAAACCCTGCAGCTCGCCTACCCCATTCTAGATCTGGGAAATGGGATCAAAGCCAGGAATGGGAAGAGCAGTTCCTGTGCAGAACAGGATAGATACTGTTGGCCATGTTGTACTGTGAAGCTATGCCTACTTTTCCTTTTCATGAGCAGCTTGAAGCCTTCTCCACTCGGTTATGAACTCTGTCTCTAGTGCTGGGTCTAGCACAGTCAGACAAGAAAACAGTGACATCTGCACAGCTGTTAAATATGCCCAGGGAAGGAATTTTGTTTGAAACAGAAGCAGCTGAAAAATTATAATCTTACCTCAGAAAAATACTAAGTTTCTGCATTAATATTATGTTAATATTAATATTATAAAGAGATAGTAATATTATTGCATTAATATTATGTTTCTGCATTTTAAAAGACGTAAAAAAGTTGCTTGATTATTGTTACACAATAATCACAGATTCTGCTGCAATTACTTTATAGTATCGTAATCGTCATAGTATTGAGTAGTGAGGATTTTAGCTATGAAAACCTGAGGAGTCCAAAAGCCATTACAGCTAAGTTGTATAGTAATCATACCCTTTTTAAATAAAGGCTGATGTCTGTCTTTGTAACTTCCTCAACCCTTTCATTTCTATCACTAAAAAGCAGGGAAAGTCGCCATATATATTTTCTTTTTCCCTTCTCTCCATTTTCTTTTGTCTTTCTTTAATAATCTTTCGTTTTCATGTCCTCCAATGTTGGGGTTTTTTCACAGTTTTTAATCCTAAACTTCTTAAGAGGCCAAATAATATTTCCTATTAAAAAAAAAACCAAACAGCAAACCTGTTGCTGGACATTTCTCATTGATTTTCTGGATATTTTTCATTCCCAAACATTTCCTCTCTGATATTTTCTTTCTCTTATGGAACTTGGTATTAGTCTTTAGCACTTTTGCTCACTCGTATTTATCTTTTCCAGTTATCAGTGTCTGTCTTTTTACTGCCTCTTATCCTCCCAAACTTCCTTTACCTCTGTCTTCTGTCTGTTTTATCCCGTGAACTTTGCCTTTTAGAATCATGAATGATACCACTCAGAAAATGACAGAAAACGTTCAGGTTAACTTCAAAGACTGAAAGACAATCCTTGGAACAAAAAAAAGAGAAAATATCATTGGTGTGAAGGCTAGGCGCGGGGGATAGTTTCAATTGATCAAAAATTCTTTGATCTTGGAGAACCTCAAACAGAAGATAAGCATTATACAAAATGTGATGGACGTGCTTATTGATGCCTTTGGAGAATCAGGTTAATACCCATAGCTGCATTTTACAGTTAAATACACACAAAAAAATCCTATTCCTGGACTTAGACTTGATATTAATTTAGGCTCTATATGCTTATATAAGATTTCTCACGGCAAATTTCATGGAAACAAACAGAGAACAAGGTTTACCAAGCTGAATTTCTAATTGTATTTAGCTATATGTGAATTTAGTAGCCTAAAAGAAAAACAGCAGGCTGATTTTCAGAGGTACTAAGAACCCACAGTCTTTGCACAGCTTAAACGCAGCAACCAAACTCAATGGCTCTGGCAACCAGACCAACTTTATTAGAGTAGCTAAAGTTAGGCAATCGGTTTTGAAATGTTCATCTGCAAGAGCTTGCTACAAGTTGCATAGAAAACCTGGGAGAGCAGTCATTCAAATCTGGGATTTCCAGCCTTCAACTCTGTTTATTAATCATGGGTCAGTCTTGGGTTTTTTAATTCCATCTAGTGCAGTGGCACTGTGGATAGCTTTACAAAGTACAAACAGGCAAATAATTTTGAATGCGGCATGCCCAAATTTTCATAGGGTGTCTCTGTTGTAAGCTCTGTTTCAGCTTGCGTTCCTGCAGAGGTATGGTCAAGTCCACCCCTCGATCACGCGCCCATCTGTATGTTGCATCTCTTCCTTGATGGCCTGAAGTGTCATGGGCCCACTGAGCTATAAATAATTCACCCTTATGTTGCCAGTCCAGATCTACCTGAGGTACTTCGATCTTAGCAGCCTGGTCCACCTGCTGGTTGTTTTGGTGTTCTTCAGTGGCCCAACTCTTGGGTACGTGAGCATCTATGTGATGTACTTTTACAGTCAGGTTCTCTACCCGGGCAGCAATATCTTGCCACAATGTGGCAGCCTAGATGGGTTTACCTCGGCGCTGCCAGTTGTTCTGCTTCCACTGCTGCAACCACCCCCACAGGGCATTTGCCACCATCCGTGAGTCAGTATAGAGATAAAGTACTGGCCATTTTTCTTGTTCAGCAATGTCCAAGGCCAGCTGGATGGCTTTCACCTCTGCAAACTG
>NW_009218479.1:0-12018 GCF_000690835.1 Fulmarus glacialis | reverse complement strand
CTGCTGAAAGCCGGTTTTGCTGTATCAACGGTATTACAGTAAGAATCACCCAGATTAATGAAGAATGAACTTTGACGAAACCTAGCGAAGTGCAGTGGTGATGGAACCAAAACTGGCTTCAGCATGCGACAATCCAACACCACTCACCATCTCTCCTGCCCTGAAAGACTGTTATGACAGATGGAGCCCAAAGTGATGGATGAAATGAACTCAGTGGACATTTTAGGGATGGCCCACAAACTAAGGGAATGATATCTGTGTGTATATATCAAAAGACAGGAGAAGTGGTGGTGATTAATTGGAATGTATTGGAAAGTGTAGGACCTGGGCATGACGTCAATGGTATAGAATAAAGGGCAGATACTGTCCTGGTTTTGGCTGGGCTAGAGTTAATTTTCTTAAATTAAGCAGCCAGTATAGTGCTGTGTTTTGGATTTAGTATGAGAATAATATTGATAACACCCTGATGTTTTAGTTGTTGCTAAGTAGTGCTTACATGAAGTCAAGGACTTTTCAGCTTCCCATGCTCTGCCAGGTGCACAAGAAGCTGGGAGGGGGCATGGCCAGGACAGCTGACCCAAACTGGCCAAAGGGATATTCCATACCATATGACGTCATGCTCAGTATATAAACCGGGGGGAATCGGCCAGGGGGCAGCGATTGCTGCTTGGGGACTGGCTGGACATCGGTCAGCAAGTGGTGAGCAATTGCATTGTCCATCACTTGTTTCGTATATTCTTTTATCATGATTGTTATTATTTTCTCTTCCTTTGCTGTCCTATTAAACTGTCTTTATCTCAACCCACAGGTTTTACTTTTTTTTTCCGATTCTCTCCCCCATCCCACCGGGGGAGGGGAGGAGGGTGAGCAAGCGAGTGTGTGGTGCTTAGTTGCCGACAGGGGTTAAACCACAACACTATTGAAGGGTAAGAATGTGATGAATCAGTTCTCCACAGTGAAGTGATACTAAAGCTAGCTCTAACTTAGTAACAGCACAGAGTATTTTATTGTTGATCAATCCCCTTTTCCCTTTGCTGTTCCCCATACAAGTATCTGGAGACGACAGTACTGTGTTTGTCAGTTAACAAGGACGCAGTGTCATACATCAAACCACAAGCAAGCCCAGACTAAGAGCCTGCCTGTGAGCCGTCCCAGCGCTGGTGTTATACCTGGGCCTTATTAGTGCAGGGAACCTCATTAATCTGAACGCTTTGAGATCATACAACCATCTGAATTAAGGAAACCTCCTGTTGCTGATGTGTAGTCATAACCAGTGAGAAGACATATTCCTTTTTTGTTCTGTAAATGAAGAATTTGGCACAAAACAAAGCAAAAAACCTCAAGAAGTTTAGCGTGCATGCACTAAATAGAAACATACCCCTGGAAGACACAGGAGCAGCTGATGCAGGAGCAGGTTAGCTTTTGAATAACTGAGCTGCTTGGATTAGCAAATTCTGGAATAACAGCATTACAGGCCCCAAGAAGCTGGAAACCTCATATATTGATTCTCCTGGGCCTTGGAAGGAACTTCAAAATCAGGTCAGAAACTTTTAGCTCAGGCCTATCTCAAGTTGAACTTCTGAATCTTCAAGTCCTCTGCTTATTACTTTTAATCCATCTTCATATCTTCTGTGCCTAAGAGTGCATTGTTTCTGGCAATGACATTACTTTGTCCATTTGTTTCCAGACACAGTCAGAGGCAAGCGGTCAGCATCTCAGACATGATTTACTGAGGTCTCAGTGTCTCCTATGATGTCATGGTTATTTATTTCCTAAGGAATTCATCTTCCTGGAAGAATAAACTCATTTAAAAAAACTAATGTTAATTGGAAACTGCCAAACAAATGCTTGTGAATTAAGGAGCCTAAAAGTGAATAACAGACACACACACTGACCGTCTGTTGATGAAGCAGGACAAAACACTTCCCTTCCCTTTCATCCCCAATTCTCTTGCTGATCAGAGAAATAGGAGGGCTGCAGAATAGCTAGGAATGAACTGCCACCGTGTGGCCAAGGGACAGTTTTAGCTACCTTTCTAGAAATCTCCTCCGAGAGCTGTTGCTCTGAGATAAGTGGCAGTCCCCAGCACTTTCTAGTGAAAGTTTTCTGCTCGATCACACATTTCACTTTGGCGGCACTTGCAGTGCCGCCCTAGCAATGGCCATAGGCTTCTTGGTGAGGTCTTGCTCCCTTCTCAGTCTCACTTTAATAAAGTGGTGGAACACATCAATTTTAATTCCATAAATTCTTTTTATATTTTCTCTAATAGGTCACCTCATCTTCTGACAGGGGTCATGGTATCATAATCACTGAGCCATTCAGGTGGTGATGCTTGGTCTTGCCTTAAAAAAGATGAATAATTTTTAATATGATGAGCCTGTTAGTAGAAAACTTTTCACCATGCACTAAATTACTGCTAATCAAGTAACACTCTACCTTCTGCTTCTCAGCCCAGTCTGAAGCAGCTGGGCTGATATGTTCTCAAAATTCTTTCAGAACAACATGTTTTTCTAGCTATTAAACTCAAGATAAGTCAAGAGTCATTCCACTGACTTGATGCAACTTGGTTCCACTTCACCATAGGCATAACTCAAGAGCTACAGGCCCAAAAGATGGCAAAAGCCCCCTAAACATAGCCTGCTGTGACTGGCCAGCTTTGTGCTGCTTTCATCTCCTTGTGGACCTGCTCCACCACAGAAACAGAACAGGCGCTCTCCTGAGTCTGCCCAAGCAGAACTACAAATGAGCCCTACAGCTGTGAAAATTTTGAAGACATCCACTAGGTGCTAATCTAATATTTTTTTATACACCCCATTCAGTCTGGAGCAGCAGATAACTATATCTCTTTGCAATGCATTACCTTGGAGGACTCCTTGCATTACTTAACGCGGCGCTGACACCTTCTGCCTTCATTGTAACTTTACGGCACTGAAAGATTCAAACCAGAGTGCACATCTTATGCAGCTGCCAGCTTTCCATTAGCTGCCTATATTTCTTCTGTTTCTGCCACAGACGCTTGCAATTTCAGCTCACTTACACCGTGTTCCTCAACACAAAAGGACAAAATGATTTTGGATCCCCCAGGACATGATTTCTTCAAGAGACTTCACCTCTCTTCAGTTACTGGATTCTTGTACACAGCGTCTTTAGTTTCTCAAGGACAGCTGTGGATGTGGCGTCACAGAAATTCGTAGCCCCTTCAGAGCTAGTGCTCAGCAGTGACACTAGCTAGAGGAATTTGAAATACCCCAGTACTTCAGCTGAGCTGAATTTGAAGGAACAAAATAAAAGATGCTCTCCTAAAGATCTTGCCTATTACTCCAATGCACTCTGGGAAAGAGCTTTTGGGGATCAGTGCTACTGAACGCTCACACACAGCGGCCTTGATCGATAGAGCTCCTAGTTGATGCACTTCATTATCAGGGCCCGAGGGCATGACAGAAAGAGCTCACTAATAATCTCTGCAAGGGGTCTAGGTCATACGGAGCTCTGCTGATGATTATGAATAATTCTTCTGTATGATTTGCATTGTCAGAGCACCTATAGTAGGTGCTTAATTTCAACATCGCAATGCTGGAAAATAGCTGCATGTTGCAGCAAGGTCATTTAGAGGGCCTATCCAAGGCAGATAGAGTCCATTTAGTGTCAGTGCAGAGAGATCTGACTCCAAAGACCTTGGGCAAACAATTCAGACCAGCCGAGGAGCACCTTTGTAGGGCAACCGACTGCTCCTGGAAACTGCGTGGAAAGCTGCCAGTGTTAGGCAAGGACATGGTTCTGTCTCGGGGCAATATAGAGGGTGCTGCTATCCACACTAAACCCTTCTCTGAGGAGGCAGCTAAGACAGGGGATGGAAATGTTTCCCTTTCCTCTCCCCTGCTCCCTTTCTGCTCAGCTGCCCTGTTCTAGCGCAGGTGGCACAACACCCAACTTTTGGGCTTGAACCCTCAGCTCCCGTCTCCCCAGAGAGTGCCCTAAGATGCCAGGGCCACCCTCCATAGGTCTGTTGGAGCTGAGCTGTGTCCAGTGAGGAGCTCACAAGGGCTAATATGCTAGGAGAAGGAAGATGCCTGCATTTATGGGACAGGAGGTAGAAAATGTTCTCAGAGAAAAACTGCTTTATTTTACTTGCTTAATTAAAATTTCCTCAGATGATAACAGGCTTGAAGTGAGCTTTAAGAAAATGAAAAAAAAAAAAAAATCACAGAATCCAAATCGAAATTACAAATTTTTTTTTCCCCCTCTGTTTCTTATTCATAAAAGCACATATTTCACGCTGGAGTTTGTGTGCTGGACAGCAGGGGGACCCTTACCCTCTGTCACAGCAGATGACCAGAGATCTCTCCATTTTACAAGGACAGACAAGAAGTCACAGGGAAGGTCAAGCATGCTGAAGCAGTCTGGTTCTGTACATCACAGTGCATCCTTAAAACAATAGCAAAAAGATCAGCTACTCCAATGAGTAAAACCTTGGCACTATGAACATGAAGCGCAGCCCAGGGTAGAACACCATTGGAATCCTTTTCTTCTTCTTTCATCAGTATTTTAATTATGCACACGCCTAATTCTGTTATCGTAACTCAAAAAGACGCTGAGGTTTTCTGTCAACATCCATTCACGTTGCAGGTTCTAGTAGCAAAAAGGTGACTACACACTCAGTAAAAATGTTCCTAGGCAACTTCAGCATGAGATTCTGCTTGGAGAGGGGTTTCAGGGTGACACAGTTGCCAAAAATGTGCAGGTTTTGGCCTTAAATGATCATATGTCAAAGGCAGAACAGTTTTAAAGACAGTTACGGTGTTCAGTTCAGGGCAGTCAGGACAGGACTGGGGAGGTACAAAGGCAGCAACCCTATCTGTATAGAGAGTACAGACTAATCATGAGAAGCACCAACAGCAGGGAAGCAAAACCTAGACCTTAATTTAAACTCTTCATGAAGATGCATCAATGATGCTGGTTAAACTGGACCAGGATACAGACTAGACAAAGAGTGGCAAAAGCACCTCCAGAATTAAAGTGCTACAGAAACAATTCACCCCTCCCCTTCATGAACACCACTAGAAAAAGAAACAAAATGCTTTAATCAAATAGGAGATGCCAGCTCTGAATGGAGGAACATGTGGGTTTTTGGCACTCTCCTATCTCATGACAGAAAGTGTCCTAGATCAGTGAGATCTGAGAGAGGTACTTCCACCTCGTGGCAGAAATGCTGTTTGAATAATTCAGTCCCGAAGACTAGGAACACAAATCAGCAAGAATTGCCACCTGACAAATGTTCTGTGTGGTGGGCACAAAGTTTATGGAGGTTATGATATATCAGATAGGTTACAGTGATGGCCAGTGCCTTAGGAATTTTATCCAAGACTGTGGACACAAAAACTACTGAACGTAGAAACAAGAAATCACCAGTGAATCACCAACTGGTCATACCAGTGCTGCCATGATCCGTCTGTCACAGTGAACCACCGATTGAACACCAGATGAAAAAAATCAGAGTAAGCAAAGGCTTGATCCCAAACATCTCAGCAAATTCTTAAGACAAAGCATGAGCTTGGGGATGTGGCTCAGACTGATGCCTGTGATATAAATGGTATTGCCCTATCTGAAGGGCCATAGGCTAGTATTTCCATAGGATGCCAGTTCCTTGTCACTTTCTATGCATTTTTACATTGCTGTACATCCGTAAAACTGGCAGAATATGGGGCTTAACAATTCCAAGTATCACATGGAAGACATATCACCTCTAAAATGAAAGAGCCTGAAGAGGAACACTTCTAGACTGCATTCTTCCTAATATATAGTCTTTAATGATGAAGTAGCAGAATTCCAAATATTGGGTATAATCTAATGCTGATGAAGTGGATTTGTCTGCAAATTGTCTTCTGCTTTTGAGAACGACCTTTGCTCCAATTTATTCACAAAGTGTTCTTCTCCAAGACATTAAGCTTTTCTAGTGCAGACTGGGATGTCTAGATTTGGCAACTGGGTGTTAAAATAGATGAAAACTAACAGGTGGTGTAACCATATGAAAAAAGTTGTATACATTTGTGCATGCAGTGAATCCCTTGACGTTGTATCCCAGGACAGAACCATTCCCAATAGCAAGCAGAGTACAAGATAGCTTGTTTTTTTGAAAACACACTGGAGCAATTCCTCAAAACACAGGTTTCTAATGCTGATTCCTTCACTACAGCTTTTTCTGCTTGTACCACAGCCTGTTTGTACCTCAGTGCTGCTGTATACTCTCAGATCACAGAGTCAATGATGGCACATACAAATTTTCACATGCAAAAAAAGGAGAAAATTCTGCTTTGCTGCTCTGATGTTGGAAACACTGGTGCAAAAGCTCCAACATATTAGCTGAATTGCTTGAATTGCTTTGCAGTACTGGAGTCAGAAGAAAAAATACTGCACCAGGCAATCTCTGAATCATTGCTTTCAATAACAGCACTAGAAAAAAGGTTTGTGAAGTTGGAGTTCCCCCCAAGCAGAATGACAAAGCGGTATTGTTAGGCACAATGAACTCAATGAGTTAAACCCTCATATGAGTCCAACGTTGGAATAGCCATGACTTAAAATATGTCCCACACAAAGAACCTTCAGTGACTGCACACGTCACTTCTAGAGTGTAAGAGTTGGGTCAGAGGTAAAAAAAAAAAAAAAAAGCAGCAAGTCTTACATGCCCTATTTCATATATTCTATCTCTGAAGAGGGAATAGTCTTTCAATATTATTTCTTACGTGTTTTGGGCTTAAATTTTAAAGTGCTATATGCCCCTTCCACAGCTTTAGGCAAGTACATAGGATGTCTTTCCAACCTCTTCCTAGAGCCAGTGGTCCTCCGCTGGCTGTTTCTTTGAGACTGGTTTGTAGCCTTTGCTGTTTGGGCAGTATCTTGTGAGTATCTCCGGGGAGCACGAAGGATCCAGTTTGAATGTAAACTGTGTTCGCTTGTGCTGGTAGCAACTGAAAGACAGAAGATAATCTGGCGTTAACAGTTTGCCAGGGATATTTTTACATGCGCAGTGAGAGAACAGGGTGCCTGCTGGGTCCTTCCTGGAGGTAATGTTGAGAAAGAACCTGGTTTCACTGCAGGATGTTGCTTGGGATGGGATTCATCTTATCTAGTATTTCAATGTCTGCAGCGTAAATATGTATGTCAGAGCTAGTCCCTTTATACACACTTTTAGGGCACAGCTCATCTGACCTGTTTCAGATATCCACCTTAGCCTAAGACAAAGGAGAGGAATGTCTGTTTCTCTTCACTGATTATACAGGATAGATGATGAGCTCAGATGGGCACATCTTCATTTAGCTGGGCAATGCCGTCCTTTCTGATGGAAATGTACTGTTATTTAGCCTAATCTCTAAATGACTTTTTTGCTAGTTGGAGAGAAAACATCCAGCCATTTCTCAATGAGAAAAATGAAAACTAGATGAAGAAAAAATTATCTTTATAGTTTTTATAGCTCTCCTCCAAAGACAGCTCGGGGTAGAGATGCAAGGGTGGAATTCAGCCCTGGGCAGAAGGCAAGCACTATTCCAGCACTACACATGCTACATTTGCTCATGTAATGGCCACACATAAAATAGTTGCACCCTTTCAACAGGGAACAAGCAACGTATTGCTGCAGTTTCATATACTGCATGTAATGGTCCTAGATTTGGGAAGCAAAACTTGGAGGAAAACTGTGTCCGTTAAATAAGCAAACATGGTCTTAAAAACCACTCCTCCCTCTACCCTCTGCACACCAAAAGTAATCATATCTTGTCTGGTTTATACTGCACCATCAAAATCAACATCCACATTTGGCAGATCCACGTCAGGAATCCTCCGCCATCTCTCTGAATCCAGGTCTGCAATAACTGAGTCGAAGAAAGCTATTGCTTCTCTTACATCTGAATTGGACTGTGGGCCTTTTCTCTCCATGGATGCCTGTTGATCAGGTAGGGGAAAAAAAAGAATTAACTAAGGGTTGGGCACAATGCTTCTTAATGAGCAAATTGTATAAGGAAGCTGCAAAAATTGTATTTGATTCCATACTTCAAGATGTCAGAAAAGGACACAGGTCCAGATTACTCCACAATTGGTAGTCAGAAAAAAAGAAAGCAGTCTAACAAATGTCCATCTTGTTACATGCTCAACACCAAACATCTTCCACTTGGGCACTGCTAGCCAGGTGTTATAAAATCCCTCAGAATCCCTGTATCAGGCCACTTAATTAGGTGGCTAAGTGACAGCTGGGCTTTGTGGACGAATTTATTCTACCTAGCAGTAGGCACCTAATGAGACACACATTAGAAATGTAGTCATGCAGGGTTCCTTCTGTAATTAATGCAGGGCTCAAGTACCTTCAGAAGATGAGTCAGGCCTTAGGTAGGCTGAATTCCCCTCTGCAGGCAGCTCTTTCTCTTAGCTGCAGAGGGATTGTGGGGTAACTTGGTTACTAATTTAAGCATCTTATTAAAATGCCTAGGTTAAGTGAAATGAATCCAGATCTAAATTGCTAAAGTCTTTTTGAAATGGAAAAGGACTGTGTGTGCTAAAATATGAGTCATTCAACACTGTGATAATTCCCACAGGAAAGCCACGGGGTTTAAAATTAGGAGCCTGTCTTGATAACAAAGCAAAGGCCTGTCTATAAATGCTGAAGCAGTCATAAAGCCTCGGTTAGCAATTCTGTAGGTCCATGTGGGATGAATGCTTCCTGCCAAGCTCTCCCTAATGAAGGGCTGTATATTTTCCCTGCCAGTCCAAACTAGGTGTATTGCCAGGCAGCAATACTGTCAGGAAAGTACTATCTTGGGTTTCAAACATGCAAGCAAAAAGTACATGCTGTATCACATCTCTGAAGGACCAGCTTGCTCCCCATTCTGTGGAGGCAGAGAGATGAGCTAGCTTATTCCCCTCCTGACATTATGGGTTGATTGACATCCTCACAAAGATAGCTGCTACCACACATCTACTGAAAATAGTGACTGCTATTATGACTAAGCCCCTTAGAAGACGTTTTAAAGAAATGCCTATGTAACTCCAGCATTTGACACACCTCTCTATTCTTCTCTCTCACTAGACCCCATTGGCAAATTTTGAATCCACAGTCAGCCTGTAGTCCAGGCCCCAGGGATCTTTGGATTAAACCTCCCATGAGGATAGGATTGTCTGGACAAAGTACCTTCCCATTAATCATGCAGCAGGCAGGAGAAAGAAGTGAATTTCCACTGACAGGTAATTTAACACAGATAGTTAGGGACAAAACCATTCAAGCCTGTTGATAAGATGAACCTTGCAATCTGTGAACATAAATTTTGTAGTTAGGAAGCAGAGTATTCTGGCTATTCTAGAAGTCTTCTTGACCTTTCCCTAACTTCTGCAAAGCCAGGGCTGTGCGGCTGTGACCCTGCCATTTGTGTCGGCAAGAATGACTCATATGGATGGCATATCCTGCTGATGTTCCTGTCTGTTCCTAAGGGGACAGCTCGTGGAGATAGCATGCCAGTACCAGGGCTGTTCATACATAAAAACTAGCTGGCCACAGTCAGATGACAGCACTCTTAGCCTCAGCCTATGGGAGATGCACTTGTTTGCCAAACCCGTTAAGCTTTTGGCATTTTTCTTAAGTGCTATTTTCAGTGGCAAATCTCAGAAATTCACAAACCTGCATGAAGCCTAGTTGTGCAGAATCTATCTCCCAGCCTCCTGGTCCATGGTTTTAGTACCCTTTTGCACTCATTTTTTTCCCACCTGGCTGATGGTTAGCCATGTATTTCTCCGCTACGTCACTGCTCCGCCCATCAGGGAACTGGCATGCTGTAAATCTCCGCTACCTCAAGCCAATCTTTGTGTGACAGTACACAAAGTCAGTTCACAGACTGTATCTATAGTGTTGAGATTAATCTTCTGGCACCTGGCACCGCCAGGGCACTCTCCTATATCTCAGTCATTCTCTTTGGATGTTTCCCTGGGCCTAAATAGTAATGTCTTTATAAAATCTATCTTCTCCAGCCCACTGAGCTGAGTATTGTTTCCTACTATGCTAGCTTCTGAGAGTCACTGTTCAAAGCATTAAAAAGATGACATAAAGCCCAATAAAATCAAATGAAAAATTCCCACTGACTGAATGGGTATTAGATCAAAACGTAAAACTAAAAAATGTGGTATCTAGCCCTAAACACGTGAACCTTGTCCTTTGGATAAGCAATGCCTGCAACAGAGCCCAGCTTCAGCCATTCTGACATTCTGCTGTGACAGAACATCTAAATGTGGCAATAACTTTTTGGTAGAGACTACCTGGCCTAACCAGTAAGTCAGCCATACACCCCTTCTTCCCACCATCTCCATTAGTATCCAGTTTAAAGACTGCACTGGGTAACCTGTGAGTCTGCTGTCAAAGTCATGTTTGTGGTCGTGTGACCTAAACAGACCACCCCGCCTGCTGCAATCCTTTCCTCTGTCCAGAGAGTCATATTAATGACTGAACTGTTTAGAGACATGCAATCTATAAACTGCATCCAGGAGGAAGCTTTGCAATGCTTTTCTCTCTAAGATACATAGAAATAGTCTGCACTGAAGATGATATTTCAGTTTTATTTTTGCGGTATCATTACAGTAAAAGGTGAAGAATTATACTGTCTCAAAATGACCTGCTAAGTTATTAATTAACAGAGAAAGGAACCCTTAAGAATTCCTTATGCCCTACAGCCTATCAGCAGAGCTTGCACTGATGTTAAATGTAGCACTGACAAGCTATCTGATCTGTCAGAAAAAAGTCCTATTTGTTTCAATGAATTTACAGTTAGTTTGTGTAAGTAATTTTATGCCAATAAAAAGGCTGCCAGTAAACTTAGGGATTACTGTGCTTGTCAGTCATTAACAGCTATAAATAACCACAGTGGAGAATTCTGAGGCATTTAAGTAGCCTGTCAGAGTATCGAGAGAACAGCTCGCTCTTTCATAATATGTTTTCAGATACTTCCCATACTCTCATATCTCTTTCCTTCTCCTATTTTCTCTCCCCTCACACAAACATAGACATATATATTTCTTTCCATGACCAGTCATTCATACTTAATTTAGCAGCATTTCAAATGTTGTAACAGTAAAAAGATAACTGGCTGAGAGCAATAAAGCAGAAAATCAACATAGGTCATTTCTTCATTGCTTAAGACCAAGCACATGGCAAAAGTTCTTAGGAATTACCTTAGAAGACTCTTTGGGAGAAAGTGGAAGAAATGACTTCTTTCCAGTTTTGGATGATTTTGTGGACGTTGGGGAATCTGCAGCCAAATGCATGGATTTCAAGTTATTGATGTTGTCAAGATATTTTTTCCTCAAAGCTAACAGATCCTGTAAGTACTTCAAGCAGTCCTGAGTCTTAGAGTACATCCAGTCTCTGTCTTCCTCTTTTGGCTGGAAGCAGGAGTCGATGCTGGTTGTACTTTTGCATTTTTTTAGTGGTTCACTAACTTTTTCCTGCTCACCTCCAAGGACGTACATAGAAGTGCTGCGGATCAATCTCACCGCAGAACCTGTGCCCTCACAGTAAGGGATGTCATCTGTCACATTTCTTCGGTGGGAGTTGGGGTGAAATATAGAATGGATCTTTTTGAACATAGTTTGTCACTTCCTCTCCTTTATACCTTTTCTCTTTCAGCTCCCTAATTTAACCCTAGATCCGGTAATCAGTAGCTGTTACTCTTGCCCTCAGCAGACAGGCAATTTTGCCACTTACTGTAATGAGGAGAAAAAAACCCTATTGCTGCACAAATTGCTTTCAGTCTAATACATTGCGAAGAGCATCATGGCAAGGCAAGAAGCGTGTTTTCTATTCCATTTGCGTCAGTGAAATAGCTTTATCCTTTCCTCGGTTTAAAATATAGTACAGGAGGTCAAATATCATGCTTTGACCTTTTATTTGACTGCCGCTCCCCATAAAAAAACATCAGCACGCAGGCAGAAACTCCCTCTTCCACGTTTCCTCCGCGCTGCTCCGTCCCCGCCGGGTCAGCCCCGCGCTCC
>NW_009218478.1:1822-4019 GCF_000690835.1 Fulmarus glacialis | reverse complement strand
ACAATCAATTAGCTATATACCTGACAAATTGACAAAAGATATCAGATTATCATCTGTGGTCATATGTATGAGTACAACTTATTTATTCCGAGAGTTCCAAGTAGATCTAGAAAAACAGTAAAAAGCCAAAGACAACACTTTTAATGTGCCATTAAATATCCATCAGAAGTTTAGTCTGAGGCAAGATGAATCCTCCCCCTCATATCAGAAGGCATGCAAATCACTGATGGCTCTTAGAAAAGCCATTTCAACACTTCGTATGTGAAGAAACCAGATATAAACATACCAAATTATGATGCTGTCAGTCATGAAAACTCCTTTTGAGCTGTATGATAATTTTGCAATAGTCTTATTTGGAAACAACTAGTCATTAAATAAAGAATAAATGACAGATAAGGAATTGCATCTGGCAGATGCCAAGGTTGGTATTTGTGCATTATTTTTCTGTTTTCCAGCCAGGTTGACAGGAAGTAAATTCATTGTGGAAAAAACCTAAAACATAACATGAAGAAATAGTAATGGTAATAAAATGGATCAACTCCTCCAATGCATTTTTTCCTCTTGATCAAGATAATTGGATGAGGGTAAGTTGAATAAAGGAAGCAAACTCATACTTTCCTGATTAACAAAGGTCATAAACAGAGAGGTTCGGCTGCCCAACACACAAGAGTACTTTGCATCTAAAGCGTTACTCACAGACAGCGATGCTTTGACTAACTAGAGAGACATGGACATAGGGAGGCCATATGAGAGACCACAGAGAGGTGCCTCTGGCTCCATATCTGGCTCTATATCAGAACTCATGTATTAATATGAGGAAAACAAATCAGGAAGAAAATCTTCAGAATAACAAAGAAAATCCTGAATGTTTGACCCAAGTATATCTTCCTGAAATGTGTACAAAGCATCAGAAAAAAAGAGTCCCAACAAACCTCAACCATCAATTCTCCTCCATGCCTCCCAGCGGGGCATTAACAGCAAGAACCGCTGCTGTCAGGCTACGACCTTGGTGCTACAACTGGCAAAGCGTACTGCTTGTGGCTGAAAAAGATAGTCAGCTCCAGCTCACCCAGCCAAACAGTACCAACAGCTCTGGCATAATGCTTCGGCTTCAGCGGGCACCACAACTGCTTTTTCAAAACTGCGGCACTGCCCTGGTGCTCTGGGAGGCAGACCCAGCCATGTACTCAGCAGGTCACCAAAGGCAGCATCTAGCACATTACACTTGTACTCTTGAGGAGTATCAAATCACACTAGCTGAGAGGACACTCACAGTATCATCGTAGGATTAGACACAGAACTCAACACATCTACTGCAAGCTGGCAGGATAATAAATACCTTTTTTATATACTGCTCTGAGGGTGGAGAAGCAATTAAAAATAAATGGTGTCACTGGAACAGGTGCTAGCTAGGATCTGATGCAAAGTCAGCCCTGCCTGAATGAACAAGTCACTCTGAAATGGAGCATGAATTCAGACAGGTTCTACTACAAATTTTAGCCACTTCTAATGCCTTTCCCACAGAGGAAAGGAAGAATGATTTATCAGGGAGCTTTATTAAGTTGGATCGCTATTCTCACCAGGCAGAATAAAAACCTCTCTGAAATGTCGCAAATCAGTCTTCAAGATCACGAGAATGACCAGTAATTTTAGATTTAATAACTCTGTTTAGAGCAGGCTTACAATCTGGTAAAGAAAATGACCTCAGGGATCTTATGAGTCCTGCTGGGATGAAGTAATTTCAGTTTTCTGAACACACGTCATGGTTTAACCCAGCAGGCAGCTAAACACCATAGAGCCATTCGCTCACTCCCCCACAGCGGGATGGGGGAGAGAATCAGAAAAAAGGTAAAACATGTGGGTTGAGATAAAAACAATTTAGTAGGGCAGAAAAGGAAGGGAAAATAATAATAATGATAAAAGAATATACAAACCAAGTGATGCACAATGCAATTGCTCACCACCCATTGACTGACGACCAACCAGTTCCCAAGCAGTGGCCCCATCCCCCCCAGCCAACTCCCCCCAGTTTTTTTGTTCAGCATCACATATGGTATGGAATATCCCTTTGGCCAGTTATGGTCAGCTGTCCTGGCTGTGTCCCCTCCCAGCTTCTTGTGCACCTCCAGCCTCCTCGCTGACAAGGCAGTATGAGAAGCTGAAAAGTCCTTGACTTAGTGTAAGCACTGCTCAGCAA
>NW_009218478.1:0-1214 GCF_000690835.1 Fulmarus glacialis | reverse complement strand
AAAAGGAAAAAAAAAAAAAAAAAAAGATTTGATCATAGAAAAACCCCAGCAAAGTACACAGGAGAAAGGCTACTTTAGCACATGAATTGTTCCTTTATCCCACTTACATAACTCAGGAACCTTAAAGTAATTGGAATCTGATTTCTGTTAAGGTTGGAACATTTTCTCTGATGTGAGTTCACAAATTCTAAGTCATGAAATGAGAAACAAATACATATTTATATATATAATTTCCAAGAACACAAAATATGTCAATCTCTTTATTATATCCTAAACAATGCTTAGCATGACAGGAAAAGCTGCCTTAAGGAGACTCTAAAGCATTCTGTCCTAAACTCCAGAAGAAACCATTAGATTTAACTGAAGAAAGAGCAGGAGAAAAAGAATGGTTTGTGCATTTGGACAAAACGAGTTGAAGCCCAGATCTATTCAATATGATGTAATTCATAATGAACTATCTACTGGCAGTAATGCAAACAGAATAAGATCTAAACAGATCATGAGTTTTGGCACTTCTTTTTTAATTTGTGTAGACATTCTTTAGAGCTGAAAGTAAATGCAAAATAAACAACTTGACCCTTTTTTTGTATCAGTGCAGAAACAGAGGAAAAAAATATTCTTATTCTGAACAGATACCGAGGAACTGTTAATACGGTATCTTTTCTATTGAAATACTTTTTTAAAAATGAAAAATAAAAGGTAGGAAACGTAGAGCTTTCTCTTGTGCAAGTTTGTTGAATAACTGATTTCCCTCCCTGGCTCAGGATATTGAACGCCTTTGCAGGACGTCCACCAGCTCTTTGCAGTGTCCAGCCATAGAAACTTCAATTGTAAGGGTATTCCTTCTTTTTATGCAAAAATAAAAATGACTGCAAATAGGGATCATCTTAAAAATTAAGTGGTTTTATAGCTCATTCTCTCCATCACCCCAAAACAAGAAGACAACAGTAATCACAGAATCATAGAATCGTTTAGGTTGGAAAAAACCTTTAAGGTCATCAAGTCCAACTGTTAACCTAGCACTGCCAAGTCCACCACTAAACCATGTCCCTAAGTGCCTCATCTACACGTCTTTTAAATACTTCCAGGGATGGTGACTCCACCACTTCCCTGGGCAGCCTGTTCCAAGGCCTGACCACCCTTCCTGTAAAGAAATTTTTCTTAATGTCTAATCTAAACCTCCTTTGTGGCAACTTGAGGCCATTTCCTCTCGT
>NW_009218477.1:6342-6609 GCF_000690835.1 Fulmarus glacialis | reverse complement strand
CAGCCGGCTGGAATAGGAGTGTGAAGAAACGCCTCTTGCGTGCTCTGTCCGGAGCCAGCTAACGAGGCCATATTTGAAATGCTTCGCATACCTCCGGTCATCAGATTAGCAAGATGCAGAAGGTAAAGCAGAGGGCAAGAGGAGCGCTCCCCGAGCCGGCGATCCTCGGCCACTCGCTCCCACGGGCTGCGGGAACTGGGGGAAAAGTCCCCGGCTGGCAGCGGGGCGCAGGGATGGAAAGGGTCCCCGGGGACCCCGGGAGAGCGT
>NW_009218477.1:2806-6301 GCF_000690835.1 Fulmarus glacialis | reverse complement strand
GATGCAGGACGGGGAGGTGGGGAAGGACAACCCAGCCCGGCACTCGCAGCCCTGGGTTCGGCCGCCCTGGCTTTCTGCAAGCCCGGCCACCAGCCACTCCCACCCCTCACCTCCCCGTGGCCCAGTCGAGATCCAGACCTGCTGAAAGACCTTTCGACATATAAAGGTAAGAAAGACAGAAAGAGACTTTTTACCAAGGCCTGTAGTGACAGGACAAAGGACAATGGTTTTAAACTGAAAGAGGGTAGATTTAGATTCGATATAAGGAAGAAATTTTTTACGATGCAGTTGGAGGGACACTGGCACAGGTTGCCCAGAGGAGTTGTGGATGCGCCATCATTGGAAGTGTTCAAAGTCAGGTTGGACAGGGCTCCGAGGAACCTGATCTAGTGAAAGATGTCCCTAGATCTGCCGAGGAGGTTTGGACTAGATGATCTTTGAAGGTCCCTTCCAACCCAAACCCTTCTGTGAGTCTATGAAAGGAGGCAAGACCCCACACAGCCTCCAAGCAACATCTGTGGGCACAGTTCATTTGCCCTCCCTTGACCTGGACCCAAACCCAATGACGCCTGCAAAGCAGAAGGCAGAGCACTGGTCTGCACCTCCCACGGGTGTAGACCTTCTTCCATCAGGCTTTGCACCAGCGTTGAAGGGTCTCGAGCCATCCCCAAGACATCAACGCTCCTTAGGCGCAAATGGTCCTCCCCGGCCATGCTCCAGCTCCAGGAGAGGCTGGAGAGCAGGCACCTGCCTCCGAGCAGCAAGCAGGCACAGCGGAGAAGAGCCCACGGGGCACAGAGGCAGCAGAGCTGAGAGCACCTGGATCTGCAAACGCTTCGGACCCTTCAGGGTCAGGATGTTCAAGTGAGAACCCCTCAGCCTTCAGGAAGTTCAAGTGAGAGACTCGGGACTCAGACCTGGACCCCAAACTGCTTCTTTTGGCCAGCCCCTGAGGGAGAGAAAGAGGCACCAAAGCCACATGGGCGAGTCCCAGCAAAAATAAGTGAGAACTGATGACCCCAGGACCCTTGGGGACACCAAGAGACCACCTGGGGTCTGAGCGGATGGAGCTGCATTGCTCATTTGGACACAGCCGAAGACCCTCATAAGGAAGACCATGGGAGACGGATATCACCCAGATATCCCTATGAAGAGCTGGAGCAGAGGCATGAACTCACGGCGGGTTTGCAAAGCCAAAAATGAAACATCCATGAAGCCACAGTCGCAGGTGAGACTAGGGCTGCCTTCCAACAGCGGGCAAACCAGCAGCAACCACCAGCAAACCAAGAGATGACCAGAGACAGCAACACCAGAGGACACCGGAGGTGACCGTGCCCCATTTTTTCATACCAGAGCACAAACCCAATTCTTGATCAAGCCTGGGCCATCCCCAGGAAGCCCAACAAGTGCTGAGCACATGTATGCCAGGGTCATTTGGGGTCTTATGGGTGGCAGCAGTCACACAGAACCCACTGGAGTCACCCAGAAGCACCTCGCAGCCCACGGGGCCAGGACAGCACCATTCCCCAGCCCTGCCACCACCCAGTGTCCGGTGCCACAAAGGTGCCCATCTCAGAAGTGACCCAGAAATGACAGGCTATGACTCACACCGTGGCGCAGGTCCCATCCACCACCCACATCGTGTCCCTGCTGAAGAAGTGTATCGCAGCGTTGCCACGGGGCAGAGCCAGTGACCTAAGCCGTTTTCCACTCCCACCTCTCTGAGCTGGGAGACTGGAGATGGAAAAGTACATCCCGCTTGGAAAACCAGAAAACAGCATTTTCTTTCTTTGCCACCAGTTCCAGGGTCAAGGCCAACATGTACCTTCCCACATCTGGGCCTCCACGCCATAGGCATCGCTCTGTGGAGGAGACGGGTCCTCATCCTCCCAGCACAAAGGATGTCCAAGTTCAAGCGATGGAAGATGCTTTGATACGAGTGGCACTGTTCGAGTACAAGGACTCAGAGCCGGACCCACAAATCTAAAGGGAAGACCATGGCCTGGGAGCCAAGCCTTCACAAGGTGGACCCAGCAGGGCCGTTATTCAAGTCCCTTTTCTGTGCCATAACGATGGATGGGTGGAAAACAGAGACACCAAGGCAGCCTCTTGAAAACCTTGTGACCTTCAAAATCCTTTTATTCACATAATAACAGGCTGCCACCCATGTGCGGCAAGGGCTGTCATCTCAGACCGTCAGTGCCCTCCACCTGCTTGCAAGCCAGGATGAAACCACTCCAAAGACGTTATCAGTGCATCCCCCCAGCCCTGCAGTGCCCTGAAAGGAGAGAATATTTGGCAGGGCGAGGACCTGCTCCATGGCACGTTCGCACCACCAGCACTGAGATGTTGATGGACCTGAAAGCTTCTTTCAACCCTGGTCTTTCAACCCGAGGGCCATTGACCAGGGTAAAACATGCCCTTTGGACTCTCCCAAAGGCGATGGGACCCACAGGTCACCCTCAGCCACTCATTGGAGTCACACCGTCCCGCTGCCTGCCTCTCCCTGGAGCTCTCCTAGGGCTCCAACTCTGTGGGCATCCCAAGGGACGCGGGGCATGGATGGGGATGCAGGCTGCTCCTCGCCCCCATGCCCTGATGCTCACCCGTCGGCTTCCCCAGCACGAGGAGTCACAGCCCACCTCGCCATCAGGGAGGTCCCTCTGGTGAAGGCAAAGTCTGCTGCAGGCCTGATCCTGCCCCATGGCAGAGCCACTCCTGAGCGGAAGCAAACCCACATGTTTCCTCCCCACCGGTCTGGGCCCAGGCTTTCCTGGCTGGTTCCTCCCGGAGGTGGTTCCTCCTCCAGCCGCCACCCCTTTGCTCTTCCCTCCTGCCCATCTTATGCCACTGCCCCCCTTCATCGAATCACAGAAGGGTTTGGGTTGGAAGGCACCTCCAAAGACCATCCAGTCCAACCCCTCGCCATGGGCAGGGACATCTTCCACTAGACCAGGTCACTCAAAGCCCCGTCCAACCTGGCCTTGAGCACTTCCAATGATGGCACATCCACAACTCCTCTGGGCAACCTGTCCCAGTGTCTCAGCACCCTCATCGTAAAACATCTCTTCCCTATGTCCAATCTAAACCTGCCCTCTTTCAGTTTAAAACCGTTGCCCCTTGTCCCGTCACTACAGGGCCTGGAGAAAAGTCTCTCCCCATCCTTCTTATAAGCCCCTTTCAAGTACTGAAAGGCTGCAGTAAGGTCTCCCCGGAGCCTTCCCCCCAACTCTCTCAGCCTCTCTCCATAGCAGAGTGTCCCAGCCCTCAGACCATTTCGGTGGCCTCCTCTCCCCCCAACTCTCTCAGCCTCTCTCCATAGCAGAGTGTCCCAGCCCTCAGACCATTTCGGTGGCCTCCTCTCACAGGTCCATGTCTGTCTTGTGGACCCCAGACCAGAGCTGGACGCAGTGCCCCAGGGGGTCTCACCAGAGCAGAGCAGAGGAGCATCCCCTCCTCGCCCTGCTGGCCACGCTGCCGGTGATGTAGCCCAGG
>NW_009218477.1:2022-2770 GCF_000690835.1 Fulmarus glacialis | reverse complement strand
TCGTGGCCCTTCTACCCCCCGCCAGTATCCCCCAGTCCTTCTCCACAGGGCTGCTCCCAACCCACCCGTCCCCAGGCTGTGCTGGGACTGGGGGTTGCCCTGCTGTTAGCAGCGTTTGCTGGAGTCAAAACAGAAGTGTCTTGAGCTGTTTGCCATGCTCAGGCCATGCCAAATATTTTAAAGCCAGGTGCAGACAGAGCTTCCCTTTGTCCTCATGGGTGGGCGCGCTGCAGCGGGCTGACTCGGTGTGCTGCACGGGGAGAGCGTGCCCTGGCAGAGCAGGCTCCTGCCGACGGGCAGCCGTGCCGGGGAGAAGAAGGCTGGGTGCTGGGGAGAGCCATCGCAGCCACAGCCCGGTGGCTTTGCCCCCCCGGACCCTCCGACCCCCGGGGCAGACCCATCGTTGCCCCCAGGCCCCCGTGGCCGATGTCCCTGTGCCCCTGCCAAGCTGCGGAGGCGTGGTGTGGGGTGTGGGGACATCCCAGCCACGCTCCTGCCCCACACCAGCACCCAGCTGGCCCCAGCTCCTCTCCCTTGGGCCCCATCCTCCCCAGCCAAGCCTGCCCTGACCTACCCCCGCCGGTCACCTCCTGAGATGTGCTGGGCAGCCGGATCTGGGGAGTGTCAAAGCACCGTCCCAGCCCCAGTGCGGCCACTGGAGCCTTGCAGAGGCAGCAAAGGCAGGAGCAGAAGCAAGGGCGCTGTGCCCGTGCACGGTCACTGCCTGCGCCCTGCCTGACTCCCTGCC
>NW_009218477.1:1487-1780 GCF_000690835.1 Fulmarus glacialis | reverse complement strand
AGTGCCTCCCTGGCCGTCTCTCTCCACTCCAGCCCCACTGGGGTGCTGAGGAGCTGGTTGAGCTGGATGAAGAGCAGTGGGCTGGTGGCGTCCCCCCACTCATCCCGCTGCAGGGCAGCACCAGCTCGCTCGGTCGCTGGAGCCATGCTGGAGGGGAAGATGCTGCAGGTGAAAGCCTGGTGGGGAGCTTCGGGGTTGCTCCCCTCTGGTCTGGGCTGTGAGCGCGTGTCTGCTGCCCAGAGAGCCGTGCCGGCCGGCCCAGGCATGTGGGATCACATGGTCACCAGCACCGG
>NW_009218477.1:648-1453 GCF_000690835.1 Fulmarus glacialis | reverse complement strand
CCGCCAGCCACAGGTACAGGCTCCCCTCCAGAGCTGCTGGCACTCGCAGGATCCCACTCATCCCACACCTTATAAAAGCTGTGAACCAGTTTAAACCAGCCACAAACCAATACACGGGAGCCAAGCCCAAAACAATGATCTCAAAACACCAGGGCCAGCCCCGCGGGTCCCAGCATGGCCGATTCCTGCCACTCCCGGCTGCCCACCTGGGCCAGAGACCAGGGGACCCCCGTGCCTCCTTCTAGGACCTGTGTAGACAAAGCTGCACTGGTGGTCTCGGGGGAGCAGTGTGTCCCCAAGCCCTCCTGCACCCCGCAAGGCTTTGGCAAGGGGATGGCAAGGCCAACCCTGGATAGCTGGTGGCAGCATCTGTGCCTGCGTCAGGGTTCCTGTGCCCGCGGCAGGAGGGGTGGCCCCGTGGCAGCTCTTCCCGGGAAAGGGGATGTGGGGACGTGCGCTGGGGAAGGATGTGTCACCGCTGAGGAAATCCAGAGTGGGGCAAGAGGGGGCTGCCGGTGACGGGCTCATGGCAAGGGCCAGGAGCGCGTCAGGGCTGTGGCCATCCTGGAGTGCGGAGGGCATCTGTGTGGGCTGTGGCGAGCGAGTGGATATTGCAGCGTGTGCAGAGAGGAAGGATGCGGGCACAGCCCCATCACCCTGCCAGGCACGGGGAGATGGCACGGTCAGCACAGTGCTGCCAGCGGAGAGCAGTGCCCCATGCTTGCTCTGCCTGCGGCATGGCCATCACTGCCATCACCGGGCTTGACTCCCTTGGCTCCGTGCAAACAAACAGCCAGGTTGTGTG
>NW_009218477.1:0-267 GCF_000690835.1 Fulmarus glacialis | reverse complement strand
GTGCCCCATGCTTGCTCTGCCTGCGGCATGGCCGTCACTGCCATCACCGGGCTTGACTCCCTTGGCTCCGTGCAAACAAACAGCCAGGTTGTGTGCAGTGCAAACACGGCGACAGGCAACACAAACACCCGGCCAGCACGGGCGGGTTGTGCTGGAACCCACTGGCCCCAGGGCAGGATTCAGCCCCAGGAGCAGCCCCGCATGGGGCCAGGAGACACCACGGCCGAAGTCAGGTTTTGGGGGAGTGCAGGTGGGTGCGCGCTGGTT
>NW_009218476.1:0-7021 GCF_000690835.1 Fulmarus glacialis | reverse complement strand
CTTCCCCCTAGTTTTATTGCTGAGCATGAAGCAAATACGGTATGGAATATCCCTTTGTTCAGTTGGGGTCAGCTGTCCCAGCTGTGTCCCCTCCCAACTTCTTGTGCACCCCCAGCCTATTCGCTGGTGGGGTGGTGTGAGAAGCAGAAAAGGCCTTGACTCTGTGTAAGCACTGCTCAGCAATAACAAAAACATCCCTGTGTTGGCAACACTGTTTCCAGAACAAACCCATACTAGCTACTATGAAGAAAACTAACTCTACCCCAGCCAAAACCAGCACGCTTTCCCACAGTTCTATTTTCCTATGAGTTTACAGGAATGGAGGCAATTCCTCCTCCTCAATCAGGAAAAAAACCACAACAAAAATCTTTCTCTAATACTGAAGTGTTCATAACTGAGAAATTTCATTAAATTGTTTTTGTTGGTTTCGTTCTCCTTTTTCCCTGATAGTGAGTTTGCATGTGACTGTCTGGTCTAGAACTTTACTCCTCTTTTTTAAAATTAGAAATATGCTTAAGTAACCCATTTGATTTGGAAGGTTCCATACTATGATAGATACTTTCACAATTCTTTCCTGAAAAAAAAAAAAAACCAAAAACCAAACAAAAACCCCAACATATTTCATGTTTCAGCTTGTAAAGAAATGAATTTTTTTATTCTAGAATAGATTTCAAAAATAACGTGTGACAGAAGTGACAGTTGAAGTTTATGTCTTGTGGATTGGAGTAAAATAGGTTTATAAATTCCCACTATCCCAGGAAGATTCATACATTCATTTTTTGGTTGTATTCTCTAAATGAGATTTCTTAGTGGCTCGTATTTTAGCTATCTTTAACAGGATAATGGGGATTAGAATTTACTTTTTAAAGCTTTCTGTGTCTTTGTTATGTTACTTGGAAGGCAATTGTTACGATTCTTACTCCAAAATGGAAGCTTGAATGCTCTACTGCTAGTATATTTAGTTTCTTACAATATGTTGCGGAAATCATATTACTAGATAAGAATAATATTGCTTAAGATGGCTTGGGAATTTCTTGTAATTCAGTGTGTCATATTAAGGGCTAATAACAGATGACTCTGCTAAATGATATGTGGAAGAGGCACAATGCATAGATGTCTCAGGGATAAGCGTCTTCCCCTTGGGTGATAGAATTTAAAGTGCTTGTTCTCTTTGCTATCGAAAGTATTTTCCAGGGTATACCAAATTATCGTGTCTGGGCAGGCATCATTTTCGCAAGATTCTTACTGTTGCTTCTGAAACCTCTCTCACATGAGGCTGGCTAGGACATCTAAAGTGTTGTTGACAAAATGTTGCTGAGGACTGTAGTCACTGCACACGCGGTAGCTGCAGATTCATTTGTTCCAAGAGTTCAGCTCATGATCCCTTCCCTGGAATTTAACTGTCACAAATCTTAGTAATTCCTTGACCCTTTCTGCAGGCACATTTGGTCTTGATCTGTAAGCAGAATTGTTGAATCTTAGGGAGCTACTTGGGAAGAAAGTGATAGCATGAATAAAGACAACAACTAGAATTTCAGATCCCATTGAATAAAAGATCAAAATACTTTGAAAATTTGAGGGGGAGGTGGTATAAAGTTAAATAAGGAATTGTAGGTGGTGTGAATTTTGCTTTAGATACTGAAAGAGGGTGTAAATCAGTTTGAAGTTTCTTGGCAGGTGAATATTGATGTGGTTAATGGGCATTATGATTACTGGGAGGGATGTTAGGGAAATATGCGTTTCAAAATCACAAAACAAAAAGCAATTAAAGAGAAATGCTAATCAGATGGCAATTGGTAAGGTAATTACCTTTTAACCAAATACAACAGTATTAAAATCAGAACAAAAAGATCTCTAGTACAGTCTTTCATGCATGCCTGCCTTAAACATTTTAGAGATGTTTATCAGCATGTTATTTAAACATTAAACAGCAATTAGAGATATAACCTCTTTTATCCTGCTGTGTGCTTTCTTATAAGATGGATTTTGTTGGTTTTGTAAATTTTAATGATCCACATAGAGGTTATTTACATGCTTGTGGAACATCCAGATAAAAGACTTCCATGTTGTTTTGACGTAAAATGCCTATTATCCAAACATACATGCCGCACTCCAAAAAATGTTTGTCTTGTGTTTAGGACTTGAACACAACAATGAGTAGCCTGGATAGGGATTTTTCCAAGCAAAAACAAAGGGTAAAAACCAGAATTTCCTGTGAGAATGAATCTTCTTTGTTGATAAAATGAGAATGCATTGCCACTTGAGGAAACAATTCAGTCATTCTTGAAATATATTTCCGTTAACCTCTGACTCAGACTGGATGGGTAAAGTAAACCAGTGTTGATTTTACTGAAAACTTAGGTTTGTCAGAATTACCATAACAAACACAAAATTTACTAAATGCTGATCACTTATTGATAGCTTTTGCAGCCACTCACTTCTTTCTTATTTTTCATTATGGTGATTTAGAAACTTCTTTCCTAAAAAGTGATGTCATCAATATCTCTCCATTTTGGGACTTGTTTTTATAATTATATGGTTGTTAGGACAACTGTAGTGTTAAAATGCTGAAAACAGTTTCAGAGAAGCATCCCTCCTATATGCAGGTGTAGCAAGCACAGAAATATTTTTTTCATTTCTGTGGACATCAGTATTTAGTTTGTCACTGCCTTCTTGTTTAGTCCCAGATCCACCTTCCTCTTAGTTCTAGATGGAGCAACCCTTTCTACTTCCAGAAAGTCAAGGCAGCAAATAAAATAAATAAAAAAAAAAAAAAGTTGGGGTAATTGACCATAAACCAGCATACCCAGGATTGCGTATCTCTAGAAAAGTGTAAATCAAGCTTAGACATTTTCTAACAGGCATGCTCCACTTCAAACAGTTTGAAGTAGTTTGGGTAAGTCCCATGTTCTGTGTTACATGGCACATCAGCTTACACTCACTCTGTGGCCTCCTAGCCCATGAATCTTCATTTTCTTGCCAAGAATTCAGTCTGCACACGTACCTGCCTGTACCAGCAGCCTTCTGCAAGGAAACAAGGGGTACTGGGACTATTTGCTGAGACGATGTGTTGGTTGGTGGTAGACTATTTCAAGGTAGATATATGCTCTTTGCCTGCTTCTACTTGCTCTGAAGAATTTCTAGGAGCTTTGGCTCCATTTGCTTCCCTGAGGAGGGGATGGGCCATGGGGGATTTTTGCTGGAAATGCCTAGATGGCAGATTTGGTTCTGTTCTGTCCTCCGTCCTCCTTAACTACTAAGTGATCACAGCCCAGCAGCTGGCGGTGCTGCAGTTCCTACTGCCTCTGCTTCTGTTGAAAGGCAATATTAGCCAGGCTTTAGAAGTTCCTGTTATTTATTTCGGTCTTCCCTTTATGCTTCTTTGAAAAATATGCATGTAAAAGAAGAGAAATACCAACTTTTAACACTTGATATTTCAATGAAATTTGAATTAGAATTTATTGGGACCTAGAAAAGACACCTTGCTAGCATAAAAGTTATATCACTGCTGAATAGTAAGTTTGCCGGGAAATGGAAGTGGCAAAAGTTGCAAGAAAAAATTTACAAGAAGCAAAACTGTTAGAATATGATGGATTGAGGAGATTTGGGCGGAACGCTTTCCTGCTAAAACAGCCATCTTCTACAAGTGTCAATTTTATCACTTTCTAAACAGCAGAGGTGTATAAACATTCATCTTTCCAGTTTGATTCAAATTTGTATGAGTATGTCAGTATTTTATATGGCATTATGTTGTGTATACATTTAAACTTGGTATCTTCATAGAACTAAAAAAGCCTAAACAGGTGTTAACTAAATTATAGGCATAGAAAAGGAGGAAAGCTTTTTGTCATTAATCAAACATAATGGTGCTTCTAGATTAATTCTAATTGTTTCAGTTTTGTCAGAAATTACAGCATTTCAACATTCCATTCTAAACCAAAAAAACGTTTTCCCAAGTTAGAGCTGTTTCTGGCTTATTCCAGAAAGCATACAGGTGTTGCTGTCGCTTTGTCCATAGGCTACATAAGTATCTGAGTTGCATGGAAGCAAAAACTAGTTGCCATAAACATAATCTCTTTCTTTTCATCTAATTTGTATTTGCACTGGTAAAGTGTGTCTCCATTCTGTAGGTCCCTTGAGATATATACTCAGAAGGTAGCATCAGTCTTCTGTATATGAAAATTCCAGCATCAACAGACTGCATCACTAGAAATATGAGTTGCAGCTGATAAATGGCTTAAGAATTGTAGAGAATTTCTTCAAAGCTAATATTTATTCTCCTGTTTTTGTTTTATATTGCTGTTATTGAGAGCATTTGAATAAATGATATGAATGTGCATGAACCCCTAAGACATGAAAACAAAAATATTCTAAGTGCAAAAATTGCACATAGAATATCACTTGGGACTGTTTCTTAATCTGGTTGAATAACATTCAGAAATCACATCCACCATTCTGTGAAAGTTACTTCAATTAATTCTGTGCTTTCAAATCCCTACTTTTTGTCCAAAATTTTGCTGAAGACACCAACTCCAAATCTGTCCAATAAGAGAGCAGTGGCTTGGAATTTGGTCCAGGGCCATCTGATCTGTTGCTTTGCAAAGAGAAAGTATAATAAAGGCACGGGGACCTGGAACACAGATGGCTTTTTAGCATTCTGACTGTCATTGCTGCATACATTTTTGAGCAGTTTCCTTTAACATATTAGTACTGTTTTTTATGATAACATTTTAAAGAAGACAGGTTAGAGAACTACTTTCCTGCTTTCAGATTATGTAGTAAATATGTGTGCTATTCCAGGTGGTCACCCTGTAATGTAGGAGAAGCTTGGAGAATTAATTTCAGCCAAAAGCTTTGACACTTCCTGCATTCTGAACTTGGTGATGTAAATATATGAATTTTGATTAGTAGATCATCAAATCCAGGCAGGAGATCCTTGTACCCCTTGTTTCCATCTTTTGTAAAGCTCAATCTTTAATAATTAATCTTTTTTTAAAAATTATTTAAGTTTGAAAAGTTTGTTTGGACTGAGAAATCGTAACAAGAAAATAATTTCAGAAGTTAAATTCAAAACTGAGGTGCATGCAAAATGCATCTTACTGCTAGGAAACACATTTCCAAATACCTGGTGAGGAAAAATCGGCAAGGACTGATCTCAGAAAAAAATAGTGTCCAAAACCCCTATTGCACACCCATTTGATCTGTAAAAAGAGTAATTATCTTAAAATTCTTTCTGAAAAACAGAGTTACTGTTAAAGTTACTTAAAGTTGGTATTAATAAATTCTGGAATTGTAGTCTATATATAAAGGTTTGCTTTACAGACATACTTTCTGTATGAACTTCCTGGTTGGACTAGCTGTGTGTATGTATGACTACACATACGTACACCACTATCCGCTTACACACATTGGTGAGCAAGATTAATAGGTCTGTTATCTGACTGCACCATTAGGTAACATAAAGGTATTCCTCTACAAATTCTGTGGCATAAATTTGCATTGGTAGTAACTGCATCAATTAGTGCTACAAAAAACATCTAACAAAAGAAATGGAGACACGTTTTGTTCAGATTATTAAATGGGTTGGAAAGGTTAATAAGCCTTCAGCCAGAAAATGTTCTAGACTGATTTTTTTTTTCCTGGTTTTATAAAACAATATTTCAAGGTGCATTTGTCCCCTGAAAAGCAATTACCTCAAAAAAAAAAACAACACTTCCTCCTTGCCATCAGACTTACCCTTTCTGTTCAAAGTCAGTTCTGTGTGGCTTAAAATCATTTTCCTTTAGTGCAGTAGTATTTGCAGAGGAAAGAGAATTAGTTATCTTGTGGTTTCTATTATCCATAATCAATTAGATAGTTTACTATGTTGCAATTAGTTGCACTTTTCAAGACCCACTAAAAGTAACACAATTGCTTAACTTCTTGGAAGAGCCTGAGGTTACAGGTATAAGTGAAGTGACATAATTTGCCTTTCTAAAGGATTTTCTATTGATTCCTCATGCAAAAGGAAGATCTGAGTGAATTTACAAGACCACCACTTAAGAATCAAACAAAGGTTTTTGCTTGTAATGTTGTACTTCTAATATCCAAATTTCCGGAACTAAAAGCATAGAACTTCAATTTGTGTTTCTACATAGTCATTTTTCTGGGCACAATCATACTTTATCATTGTAAAGAGTTTCATGACATGGTACATCTGAGGATCTAGTTTAGAATGGGATGAATTACATCCTGAAAGACTCAGTTGCCAAAACTCAGACATCTAATACAACACTGAATGCCCTAAGGTGCTACTCCTGGCTTACAGCTGCTGACTCTTATGTAAAGCTCTACTCATGCACATGCCTTAGATACCCTTGGACATCCAAAATGGCAATAGATATCTACAGTCATAGAATCATATAATCATTAAGCTTGGAAAAGACCTCTAAGATCAAGTCCAACTGTCAACCCAATACCACCATGCCCACTAAACCATGTCCCTAAGCACCACATCTACAGGTCTTCTAAATACTTCCAGGGGTGGTAACTCCACCACTTCCCTGGACAGCCTGTTCCAAGGCCTGACCACTCTTTCAGTGAAGAAGTTTTTCCTAATGTCCAATCTAAACCTCCCTTGGCGCAACTTGAGGCCATTTCCTCTCGTCCTATCGCTAGTTACTTGGCAGAAGAGACCAACCCCCACCTCACTACAACCTCCTTCCAGGTAGTTGGAGAGAGTGATAACGTCTCCCCTGAGCCTCCTCCAGGCTAAACAGTCCCAGTTCCCTCAGCCGCTCCTCATAAGACTTGTGCTCCAGACCCTTCACCAGCCTCGTTGCCCTTCTCTGGACACGCTCCAGCACCTCAATGTCCTTCTTGTAGTGAGGGGCCCAAAACTGAACACAGGATTCAAGGTGCGGCCTCACCAGTGCCGAGTACAGGGGCACGATCACCTCCCTCCTCCTGCTGGCCACACTATTTCTGATACAGGTCAAGATGCTGTTGGCCGTGTTGGGCACACTGCCGGCTCATGTTCAGC
>NW_009218475.1:30046-30597 GCF_000690835.1 Fulmarus glacialis | reverse complement strand
CAGGGCAACCCCCAGTATCAAGACAGGCTTGGGAGACAAAGGGATTGAGACCAGTCCTACTGAGAAGGACTTGGGGGTACTGGGGGAGGAAAAGCTGGACATGAGCCGGCAATGTGCGCTTGCAGCCCAGAAGGCCAACCGTATCCTGGGCTGCATCCAAAGCAGCGTGGCCAGCAGGTCGAGGGAGGGGATTCTGCCCCTCTGCTCTGCTCTGCTCTGGTGAGACCCCCCCTGCAGCACTGCATCCAGCTCTGGAGCCCGCAGCAGAAGGCAGGCACGGACCTGCTGGAACGGGTCCAGAGGAGGGCCACGAAAACGATCAGGGGCATGGAACGGCTCTCCTATGAAGAACGGCTGAGAGAGTTGGGGTTGTTCAGCCTGGAGAAGAGAAGGCGTTGGGGAGACCTTATTGCAGCCTTTCAGTACTTAAAGGGGGCTTATAAGAAAGATGGGGACAAACTTTTTAGCAGGGCCTGCTGTGACAGGACAAGGGGGAATGGTTTTAAACTAAAAGAGGGTAGATTTAGGCTAGATATTAGGAAGAAAATTTT
>NW_009218475.1:0-29984 GCF_000690835.1 Fulmarus glacialis | reverse complement strand
GGGGCTCTGAGCAACCTGATCTGGTTGAAGATGTCCCTGCCCATGGCAGGGGGGGTGGACTAGATGACCTTTTAAAGGTCCCTTCCAACCCAAACTATTCTATGATTCTGTGAAATTAGTGGTTGACTTATGCCCTGAAGAACAAGGCTTTGTACTCCCCATATACTTTTATCCCCTAGTTTAAATGTGGATTTTCTCCTTCCTTCCAGCTGCCTTCAGTGAGCAGTTTTCAGATGACCTGTAAAACTGGGCAAAAAAATACATGCTGCATAAAATCTGATCACAGAATTTTCAGGAAGAGTCATCTTACCAGTTCTCGCTTTATGTTAACCAAGGTTTCACGTGAGCAGACAGCACTTAAAATCTTCTGGCTCAGACGGAAAGAGGAAAGGAGGAGAACAGATTTCAGAAGAGCTAGATGAAAGGGTTAAAGAATAGGCTAGCAAGAAACGCAGAAATCCAAAGAAAACAAATAGCCCAATCCTATAAGGTGCTGAGTACTTGCAACACCCATTAAAATGAAAGGTAGTTGACAAACATAAATAATTTTCTGAAATCATGTCCAAGGAACAGTCTCTGCCTTTCTATGATGGATACACACAGGAAAGGGTCCATCATTTTAGTCACTGCTTTATCAACACACTTTTTATCTGTCTAGACATCCTTTAAAAAAACAAAACCAAAACCAAACAAACAAACAAAAAAAACAAACCCCAAACAAACAAAACAACAAAAAGCCCACGTTTCTCTCTTGCTTTTTGTGCTTGCCCTTCTATGGGTATCTGAATTTTTATATTTCTCTTCTCATACACTAACGCATACAAAATACCTAAAGAAAGATGATCAACAAATTATGTCTATGAACCAACCACATCCTCCAGCTTTATTCAGATTAGTCTCACTGAGATGAACTGGGGAATATTCCAGCAGACCCAGAGGACTCTTCCAGTCCTAACATCTCCTATGCCTTCCTCCTCCTCTGCCCTTGTGAAGCCAGCATGTCTCTTTCCTGCAGAGATCCAAACCATTACGGTGCTAAGGGGCATAAGCTAGCAAGGGCTATTCAAAGCACAGCTGTCACCACTCTTTTTTTTACTGGATGCTCAAGATACCACAGTGTTAAAAGACATCTTTTTTCCTGCCTATGTTTCAGCACTGGGTTGAAGGGTGTCAATTATTAGGCCTTAAGTGGGGTATGCATTCACCTGTGTCTCCAGAACAGTGTTTACATTAATAAACACACTTTTCAAGAAGGCAATGTCCCTTCAACAGTAAAGCGCTTTATACAGATACAGACACTAGGTCATAGCAAAAAGAAAGCTATAGATACTCAAGAAAGAGCAAGAGGGAGCTTCTTAAATGAGAGATCCTGACTCATGGGAAGATTACATTACTCCAGATAATTAGATTCCTTTGCTACATATGCTGAATAGACATCCTTTTGCAGCTCAAATCAGCAGTCATCATTGCTTATACTGTGAGAAAGATTCAGAAAGAAACTAGCTTAATCACCCTGTAGGTACAAGCATTTTCAAGGTTATCCAAACTACTGCAGCTGTTCTGTTAGCATGTCCTTCACCTGCGTTAAGAACCAAACTCTGGGCCTGTAAAAAGTGTTCAGCGATGCATGGATGCACAGCAAAGATTTAGAAACATTCATGGACATTTTATGTATATGGTCTCTGAATATCAAACACTTGAACCTTCTAATACAAATGCCCGAAGTAATATTTCATTCATATTAAATATGGTAATAATGAGGCGAATGTCGTATACTTTATCAAGTACATATAAGCATAGTAGTGTTTATACATAGCATTTAACAATTGTGATAGATTTTTATAAATATATATATGTATGTTTCTCTGTGTGTATGCATTTTACACAACACTACGTAAGATAATTATACAAATTACATAGCTATAATGGATAATTATGAACCAAATGATACTCTAACATATCATTAGATACTACTTTACTGCCCTCTAATACATATTTACTGCTACTGGTTTCCAGATTTTTGGACTCAGAACAGCTTCAAAACCTACAATTTTTTAAGTCACCAGAAAACAAAACAAGTATTTCTTTCTCCCCCCATCCCAAATTTGGAATTTTACTCCCAAAACCCAAATACTGCCAGAAGCCCAGAAACAGAATTCTCACTGTTGCTGTAGTTGCAGGCTAAAATTCCAGCACTGCGTGCCCTTGCAGTGCTGCCAAAAGGCAGCTTTATTTTGCTTGAAATTGAGATTTTAAGGCTTTGAATGGGACACAAATCAGCTGCCTAGCCATCTAACTTACTGGACCATCATGACTTTTAAAATACATTTTTGATCATTTTATACATCTTGTCTCTATGATTGGAATCACAGTGGGCAAAGGTGTCTGGCCTTACAGGTAAAAGGGATAAAACTCCTAATAAAAGTTTTATACGCTGTTAATCTTTTTAATGACTCTTTGCATTGTACAATGCATATAGTATTAAGTATTCCACAAAATAATATCTTGCATAATAGTTTTCACAGGACTCCTGGAAAGGCCTGCAGAGCTTAGCAACAGCTTTGCCAATTCTGATAATGGCTCACCCCAAACTTACGCTAACAAATCTTTGTAGGACACCATTGCGTGACCACTTTTACTAAAAGAGACAGTTGTACTAGAGTACTAGACAAAAGTACTCCAGAAATTTTTGAAAACTATGGCTCAAGCAATCGCAATTTTTATAATCTGGACTCAGTTCACCTATACAAGGAAAACCATAACAAAAATTGTATGGCAGCAATAACAAAAACTCTAACACTGGTTCAGTATGCAGAATCTACTTTAAAATATGTCCACAGTAAATTTTTCTTCCTCTTAAAAAGTCTAATTAAAAAAAAAATTTGATAAGTAGTCTCATTTCTAGACATAATTGCATGGAGATAACTTTTGTAAACAGTGTGCACTGCAGAGGTTTTAGAAGAAATAACTACAGGCATCCACTGTAAAAGATGTTTGGAGAAACTCAGGATACACTTAAAATGATCGAAGCCTTTTGATACCGTATCAGTGAAACCATCAAACTCTTGCTTAGATGAACACACCTAGTGATTGTCAAAGCAAACAGTTCCTATGTGCTGCAAAAACAGGATTTCCCCTCAGCTATTTTAGCTTAACTAAAGCTTTCAGACAAAATCAGTAAAAATAAAACAACTCTATTAAAAAAAAAAAAATCAAAGGACACAATGAAAAAAAACCAGGACCATATCTGAGAGGCAAGAGAAAAAGAAATAAGAAGAAAGGGAAGAGAGCGTGATTAAAGCAAAATATAGCTCCCAAGAGCATATCTCCAAAAATTTTCCCAATATTTCCTCTAAAATACAGATTTCTTGGAAGTACGAAAATTTTAAGGGATCAGATGCCAAGTCACCACTCTTAGACTGAGCCCTTTGGATGCTTAGTCCTATTCCTTGAATTGGACAAAGGCCACTTCATTAGACTGGGATTTAATTATACTCAAGCTAGGCAGATTCCCCGACTTAACCAACAGGCTGCCAGGTGCTAGAGAGCTGTCTCATCTCTTTGTAATTGTTACTACAGTCCTAAGGCTAAAACTCATCCAAATTCCCTTTGGTTTTTTTAATCCTTCCCACTGCAACACTCAATCATCTTCCATGCACCATTGACCTCTTCATTTCCCACTGCCATCCTGCAAACTCTGAGACAGGCATTTGTCTTTTTCTGAGTATCAGAATGGTGGCAAGCATAAATATTCACAAGGGGAGTTTGTGAGAATAGCTAGCATCAAAAATTCCTAAGTAAACCTACAATCACTAACTTCCCTGTGCAGACAAGGCTGGCTGTGCATATGAATATTGTACCGGCACCCACCACCTACCACCTCGGCTCTGCCTTCCAGGGAATATAGCTATTATGCAGCAGTCTGGCCTGGAGGGTTGTCCCACGGCCGAGCGAGTGAGTTTCACTCAGTAATGCCTTCCTATGCTAATATTCTAAAGATTCTAATCTTTCTTTCTTTTCATTCTTGTAAATTCCCTTTTTTTTTCCTGAGCTTCAAACACACGTTCTTGCTGCATATATTTAATTTCTCCTCATCCTACAGAATGCTGTGATCCAGAAGTTATGCTGAATTTCTGACATAGCAAGTGATTTCACTGCAGGATCACACAGCAAAAAAAGTAAGGCCATAGGAAGAAAATGAACTCCCACTTCCAGCACAGCTATCCTAAAATACAACTCCAAATATGTCTTATCTTTTGCAAGACTGTCTTTTTTTTAATCAAAATTTACACTTGTCATGATAGTGTCAGTATATGTGAAATCGTTCCAAGGGATATGCATATAAGTAATAGAGGTTTTTCTCCTGGTCCCTTAGAAATAAAATTGAAGAAAACAATGCTCTTAATCATGATGTTATAAGCAAGTACATGTACAGTTTTGAATCCTTTGACCTATATTTTCTGTTTAGCTCTTGTCTACCTCTTCCAGGGTAAGTGCTGACTAGACTTTTTACTAGAGCTGAACAGGAAAATATTTTCATGTCCCAAAACCATTTTCCAGCCCAAACTAAATAAAAAGCCAAAACTTCAACAGCAACAAAATTGCAAATCAAAGCTCCAAACATTTCAACATAAATTAGCCTAAATATGCTGTTGATCAATTCTGTTTTCAATGTTATTTTTTTAATTACTAAAAATTAACAAATATTTCCAGACAATTAAAAATTTTGAACAACAGCAAATATTAACACTGATAACTTGGATGTAAAAAGGGAATGAAAAAAGTTTTCAACTGAAATATTTTCCAAAACCTATAATTTTTCACAGATTGTCTCTGTTTCAAAAAACAGCCAAAATCTAAGTCAAAAGTAATGCCGGGTAGCTCTACATTAAACTTAAGAGTGGCTGTAGTGGATTAAACCCAAGGTCCACCTAGTTCAACCACCTGCAGTAGTGGCCAAAAGCAGATGCATATTCAGCAGGGGAAGTTTACATTTACATATAGCACTTCCCCCATGTACTCTCCCAGTCATCAACCATTTTCAGTTCACGGATCATCAACCATTTTCAGTTTAGTTTCAAGTGGTCGTGCCTCTGTGTTTAGTAATCCTCATTGCATTGCTCTTACATAGACACTTCCAGTTTCCAACTAACCTTATATAAATGCTTAACGCCCACATTACACAGGAATTCCACAGATTAACTACATGTCTGGAGGAGAACCATTTTTTGCTATCAAAATAATCCTTACATCATGTACTGGGAGAGACGTACAAGTGATTCCCACTCTATTTTCTCCATGCCACTCATGATTTTATAGACCTCTATCCATATCACTCTTAGTTGTCTTGTTTCCTGGCTGAAGAGCTTAGCTTCACATTTGTCATTTTTCATCTGCCCCTTCCTCTACCTGATAACATCGTATGAACAAATATATTTCATCCAGGCAGTTTGTGATATTTCTTCTTTTTGCTTTTAATATCAGGAAGAAGGAAATGCAAGCTCCAAATCAGGCATCTGAATACCTTGGCAGAAACCCTGGCCAAAAAAATTTAGTCATGCTTAGATTTGAAAGGAAGCATTTTCATGAAGGGAGAAAGTAGTTTTTCCAGCATTCACCTGCTTTTAAATCTTACTTGAAACTATGAATGTTTTGGTTAGGTAACAGATGGAGGAGAGATGATTATTTGTTACCATTAATTTATAGCAACAGTTTGAGATCCAAATTATGTGCTAGTCCAAAGCATTCCTGGAAGGACATACTGTAATGATTTTCCAGTATTTTTGTTCATAAAATTCAGATTAGGTCAGATTAAAGCTTGGGGTATTAATTTCAATTTAGCAATTATGCATTGCACAAGTAGCACTTAAACATTCATATTTATAGAAGTATTTTACTTCAGGTAAGGAAACTAGGAGGACAGCATATTTGTTACCCCATAAATAATGCAAGCTGTTCAATAGTTGTGTGGTTGGTGCCTCCTTCTGCACCGTTTTCAAGAGAGGAGATTTGGATGTATTGTTCTGCACAGGGCATCAGCCCAGAACCCAGCAGCTGAATTCTAAACAAAGCGGCACTGCTGGTTTCTTTGTGCACTGGTGTCCCTGTTCTTTGCAACAACAGTCTCACAAGCTTATCAATTATTGTACTTAAACACACATTTTTAACGGAGAACTAACTAATATTTTCAAATTACGTCACAATGAAGGATAGAAAAGAGGAAAAAGTTATTTGCCTAACTTAATCAGACAATAAAAGAGATATCAAGCTTTTGAGAATCAGCATTCTTCCATGAAGTTTTCACTTGATATAAAAAGACAAAAGGAACTGTTAACAGTTTGGAAGGTGGGTGTTATTTCTTTGCTTCTGTTCCAACCATCACTTCAATACTTGATTTTAAATAAAGAGGATGTGAAAAAGAAGTTTTGAAGTGTCAGATAGTAAAAAAGGGTTTTACAGGGAAGAGAAAGATTAAAAGAGTAAGGCACAAGAATCAAAAAGAGGTGATTCTCTGGAGAATTTTGAGGCAACCCAGTGTTCAAAACCAATGACAGTAACACAAATTTAGCAAGAAGAGGAATAAAAATACATATTCTAATACATGCAAATAATAAACAGATAATTTAGAGGAAAGCAAAAGCATAACCTACTAGTTTTTGTCTCTTAAAGGGTAGGTTACACTGCATTTATTTCTCCCTCTTGAAACCATTAAATGTAAATGCATTATTTGATTCATAGATGACTTAAGAGATAAGTCTCTGAATAGTTGAGACACACAACAGCAAGTGGAAACCAAAATATGATCATATTTAATCTGTTTCATCATCTTTTTCAAGGTTTTTTAGCAAGACTTTTGTTTTGATGTTCTCATTTTATTCTCCAGATCCCCAAATACTCCCATTTAAGGCACTCCGAGGAACTGAAACTGTTTGTATCTGTCTCTAACACCTGCCCAAATGCATCCAAGACAGGCAATTTCAAACAAACAGCAGCAGGAGGTACACAAGTGGAGAATTTAAAATGAGCTGACAAGGGTCTCTTATCAGTTATTTTGATATAAGCAACTCCTGAGAGGAGGTTGCACTCCTTTATGTCTTAGACTACCAAGCAAACAAATTGTACTAAACAATGATCTGTACTGAATACTCTGAATACATTTTACAGTTCTTGTATATGCCATGAATTCAATGCTGGGTATTTTTTCAAATTACTTTTCCTTTGGAAAGCATTTAGTTTTAAAAAAGAGAGGGAGAAATATCATCTAGGTCTAAACTCCTTATTAACATGTTAATAACTTTTTAAAAATCATGGTTCTGCTATTACTGAACAAGACATTACATTCTCTGCTTTCTCCAGTTCCCTGCACCCAGAAATTAATTCTGAATAGAACCAGAAAATGATAGGGATATGGATCTCTGCTGACAGTTCTAACATTGTAGTTGCTAATCACATCTGCAAACAAATTTCCAGGTTCCTCACCCCTTCCACAAATAGCCCAGGTAAATAAAGAACCTGGGAGGTCCAGGGAGAGTGCCACAGAACACCTTTCCCTTTGTTAAACTGTGAGATGAGGTTTTATGGATCATCTCAGACCACTGTGTCTTCCACAGTGCTTCAAAGCATGATAGCAGTGTCTGATAATAATGAGTTCAGGAAAGATCAGCTGTATTTAGAAACCAGAAAAAAAGAGATTTCCCAATGTTAATCATGTTTTACTAAAGAATTAGAAATTTTACTTTTGGCAGACATTGGATGGGTCTGATTTTCAAAGAAAAAAAAAATTATCCTCTGCACTTTAATGGTAAAGAATCACAGACAGCCAGAATCATCCCCAATAACTAAGGAGCTAATTTTCGAACAGGCACTCATATGCACCTTTCACTTTCATTGCCTCACTAATGAAAACAGGGTACCAGCTCCAATGAATTCTTATATTAGCCTCTTCCTAAACACATCTTTCTTCCAGTTCCGAGAGTCACTAATGACACCTGCTAGTAGAATTATCTGGATGATCTGAAAGACATGAAACACACGGGGAAGACAGTCAGTATGAATGGTGTGGTTTTATGTGCTCTCCTCTTCATGGATGTTTCAACAAAGGGTTAAAAGTACGTTAACAGAGGGTTAACAATGGTTAGTTAACAGCCTCTGCTCTCCCTTTAGAGCTGTTTGGGTACAAACTACACTCATGGTTAATTTATTGACTTATCTTTGGCATGCGTGCATGCACATAAGACGGGAGAAACAAGAAATGACAGCTCAGAAAACTATGATAATTTTCAGACAGAGCATCCGATGCTAAGAAAAGTATCACCTACTTATCTTATTATTCATTTAAACTTGAACAAAAAGGGAAGTTTTCAAAAAAATTCTCTTTCTAAACAGACCTCATAATTTTTAATCCAATTGCTATAGATTTTTCTTGCTTGCTTGCTATTTTTTCATTCATTCTTTTGTGAGGGATACCTGCTTTTCATTTGGCAAGGTGAGCAAGTTAAGGAGAGTGAAAATACAAAGGAACTGCATGAGAAAATAAAAAAAAAATTTAAGCACAATGATAACATACCAAGAAATCAACAGACCTTAGTTTTGACTGCCTTATCTTGCCTGGGACTCTGGAGCAACCAAAAAGACCCAGATTTCAAAAAAAACCACTCCATGTTTTAGAGTTCTCACCTAGGAACTACATGAGATGGAACTTTCAACGGTTAGTCAATGGCATCCAAAAGCCTTTAACTGACAGAAACAATAAAAATCAGCTTAAATGCTGATCAGCTTATGATCAGCTTAACTACTAATCTCAACAAAATAGAGAATGGACCACACCCTGCTTCAAGATAGTGCTGTAAATCAGTAATATAAAAGCGAACAAATGCTAGCCTAATGTTTCCAATCTATTCCTATCACCTTTTTGATTAGATACATTTTTAAATAGCAGAAGTCCAGTCCTGATTTTGTGTCAGCTATTGTACAAGAAACTTTGTCTGAAGAGATATAAAATGCTTAGGTAAACATAGAGGAACTGAACCATACAATTTATTTACATTTTACACACTATTGCCTAAATTTTGCAGGATTTTCAGATTTAGGAGTCCTTTACCATGCGTTTTCTAAGAGTCTACTATTTTTTTGTGTCATTTTGTGTCAGTTGCAGCAAATAGCTCTCCCTAGAAAGCACAAAGTTTGGAAGTTATGACAGGCACTGCTAAACAAAGTAGAAGGGGTTAGTGAAGAGGATTTTCCATATCCAACAGGAACAACGACAACTATGCTTCTAGCAAGAATAGCTCTAAGGGAAGCATTTGTCAAATTGAGAGACCTGAACACTTCCATCTCATTAGCTCCTCTTTTAAGTGATAAAAAAAAAAAACCTGGCTATTGGAAATGAGGGGATCTGTGATACAGTCTACTTTCCATGGTTTAAACAAAAATCATTAACACGTCATTGCCTTTGCTCAATTTCACAACAGAATTCTCTAATCCTGGGGACCGCAATAGTTGTGTCACTTGTTTCTCAAATGTGTTGGATACTGGTCACGCTAAAATAACATCACAATACAAAAGCACTCTTTTGGAAACATTTCTATGTATGAAAAGCAGTAAAAGCCATCCAAAAGATACAGGACATTTATTAAGGCTCAGACAAATCCACTCATGAACACGAAGGGAGGCTGCAGTAAGGGTCAGAAGGCAATCAGAAAAAATACGTTTTGTTTAGGGTTATGTGTATGATTTTTAAGTATCCTTAACATACCAGCAGCCCAAAGTTCAGCTTCCATTCAGGTTTACTTAATTAATTTTTCAACTGCCTACGGATTAGGTGACTGTCATTGAAACATCCTCTTCAACACTCTTCACTGAGATCTTATTGAGAAATTCTTCCTGTATAGTTCCATGACAGGAAGAAGGATGCTGAACATTATTTTTCTTAGCCAGAAAAGCTACTTTCCTTAATTGGGAATGCCAATTTTAATCGAAGTTTTTATGCTGTACCATAAGGTGAATTTAAAATGTATGACTTAGCAAATGTTAAAATTTTGCTCTTAACATTATATAGTCCTACCACACTTTGTCCTCATTCCTGACACATCTTTAGGCAAATTTTGTGGTGTGAAGCAGATATTTTGTAGTTGTATTTTTATGCCCAATCAGACATGATATAGAAAGAAATACATTTAGATTCTGAATCTCTCCCAAAAAAAAGCATATATTTCATGGTTTCAAACCCTGGCCAGTGTCCAGACCTTCGTCTAGTTTCCAGTAAAGTTTTCACTCACACGTCTTAAAGCATTACTATCACATCTGTAAATTTCAGAAGAGACTCAAAAAATTCCATAGTTAAGAAAACCATATGCCTTGTCATCTTTTGAGGTGATTCAATCCAAGTCAGTCCCTGGATTAACCTGCTTCTACAGGTAAATGGAAGATTTAGTTCAAATCATCTGTATTAGGTCTATATGGAATTATCATTATTATTACTATTTGCAAGACCTCTTTTTACAGAAAAAGTTATTTCTTCATATTTACTAGCTTTCTCATTATTCTTCATATACTCCTTTCACCTTAGTTTGGAGTCGCATTATTAGAAGCAGGACAGGCATCATGGAAAGCAATAAATACTAATAATGTAAACAATAATTAAATGCTAATAGTGAGAAACAATAACTGAACTCTTATCTTGCACATCCCAATGTGCATTGCATTCAGATGGCTACTAAACCTACTACCAGGTATGTAAGTGTCTCTCTTTTTTTTAATTTTTAATTTTTTTAGAAATCCCAATTTAAAAAAGTTTCATTTTGTTCAATTGGGAATCACTCTTTTGGTTTTACTTTTCGGTAAGAAAACACTATTATCTCAGGTCAAATCTAAAAGTGTTTTGGTTTGTCTGCCAAAACTAACCCCAAAATGTTTTACAAGGAATTTTGCTGTATTAGTTAAGTGGTATTTACAAACCCAGCCTTTAGCTACAGTCTTTACTGCACCTCATAGAAACATCATTAACACAAAGTAAGGAAATGTAAAGGGGTATCAAGAAGTCACAACAACATTTCTTGCTCGTGATTACCATGCCGCTCTGCATGAAGGTAATTTACAATAGCATATGGATCAGTTTGGCCATGTTGCATTGCCTTTCCTGAAAGAATTCATGTTAGAGTAGGATCTTCAGAGAAAAAGGAAATTAAGTCAGCAACTCACTCACCTGGGTAAGGGCTAATTTTCGAAAGAGAAACTCTTTGGAGTTTCGGAAAGATCTTGGCACTCTTAGCTGCAACTAGCACAGGAAAATTTTTGGCAGTTTTATTTTGTTGTTTTTGTAAACTGACCTATGAAACTTTGCAGTTCCCTTTGATTATGTCACTGGTATGACATTTTTAGCAAGAGTCTGTTGCAGAAGCCAAGCTCTTCAGACTCTATTTCCTTCTCCAAGTCATTACATGGATTAACCAATTGAAGCAGTTCTTTGCCTAATAACACAAGAGATTCTATTGGAACTTCTAACTTTTGACAGCCATATAGAAGTTCAAACTGTATTTTTAATTCCCTCTCTCAGACTTACTGGCAAGCCAAAAGCTCACCCACTAAAGCACCACAAGCACTTTCACAGTCGATGTATAAAGAAAACAGCTATTTATTAGACTTGTCTTCTATAATATGTACAAACAACATGGATAGGGACAAAGCGCCTTTGCCTTGCATAAACACTGAAAGAGTGAAAAGAAAATGAAAACAAGGCATAAAACAAAGAAAGGATGTGTACAATGGAACAGGCACAAGTTACTTTTTTTTGTTGTTTTTCTTTTTGTGCTAAAAATAGAACACAATGCTTATCTTTGTGTAGAGACTACTCACCAAAGCCTGAATAAACCGGAGGTTAAGAATATCAACATCATGAAAACTCTTTCCAATTTTCGGTTCTTTATCTGGATTCACTTTCTCCTAATATTACTTTCTTCAGAAACTGAGTCCTCTCCCAACAAAAAAATCCAACAGAAATGCTCTTAAGTAGACATTGTAACAAAGCAATGATCAGACTTAGTCCTTAGCTAGCTATCATAGTTAAAAGTGCCATTAGAGAAAAATGTGAGACACTGAAGCTAAGAATTTTGACAACCAAACCTTCACTAGCTTTGAAGCTTTTTAAATTCCATCTCTTGTAAAAGGCTGAACAATTTTCTACAATAATGTTTCCTAGCTATGAAATATAACATTGCCTGGAGTTACTTGGAATGTACAGTAATTAGCGACAAATAGAAGACAGTGCACATCCAGTGCAGTTCAGTTTGGGAGTTTTCTTGCCAGAATTGCCATTCACTTAACCAAATTAAATATGCTGTTTGTATCACATCTTGTCATTATACTAAAACAAAACCTTGAATAAAGTTTGTAACAAGACTGACATGTGGCAAAAATACAGTCTCATCTAAAACCAGCATGCTTTCACATTAGGGTTCTTTGTACTGTGCATTGTAAGATACTGCTACTGCAAATGTATAAATACAGGAGTTTGCCATAACTAAATATGCTTGCAGGATAAAGGCTCAGCTGTAAATGTATCAGAAGTACCTTGTAAATTATCAAAATCTTATCAAGACAACAATGTCATAGAACCTCAGGATACATTTGCATATATAATATAGAAATGAATATGCTATGATTTTAGATGTTTTCTGAAAACATCTACAGACATAAGAGTTGTGGTGTACAAAAAAAACCCCATGTGCTGACTTAGGAGATAAAATACAATACAATATTTATAATACTAATGTTATATTAAGGAACTTATATGCAAGAAAAACATAAGAACTAAAATTTAACCAAGGTGCATTCTGTTCCAACAGATCATTTTAACTTCTTTCTCAGTCAATAAAATACTTCATTTTCACCTCCGAGAATATTCCATTATTTGTTAGGTCTAATTAAAACAAAAGGCTCCTCCCTGACCATTTTAGTGGTGCTGCTGAGCAGCTGTGGCAGCTTGAATTGTTATCACCTGAACTTGGTAACAAGAGCTATGCACACTGTTCTGTATGTGGTTAATAAGTGCCTTAACTTATTGGCACTAACATTCTCTCTTCCTACCAAAAAGATCTTCCTTGATGCATCTTGGAATTATATTTTCCTTTCTCACAGCCAAATCACAGCAGTGACTCATAGTCAGTTTTTTTATTGATTACTACAGTCAAGTCTTTTTACCCTTGTGTCACTTCCAATTTATGAGCCCCATTTATAGAGAAATTCCTATCAACTCTATGACCTTGCACTTCATAGTATGAGATTTCTACCTGTTTCTGTTGCTGTATTTTCAAGGTCATCTAGCTCTTAGTGTTTAACATTTTGGTCTCCTCAATATTAGCAAATGCCTCCCAAATTTTGTCAGTCTTGTACTTTTCCTGCCTGCTTCTTTAATGAAAATATTAAAACAAGGTTAGCCAAATAGCAGTCCCCAAGGAACTCCATCAGTAAACTCTCTCCAATCTAAAAGTTTCCTTTCCAACACAAAGAAATGTAACCTCTTATTTGTCTAGTTCATCACACCCTAATTTTCTTCTACTAATCCCCATTTTTTCTAGCTTAAGTAATAATTTATTATATGGATTATTTTCAGATAAATAAGATAACAGTCTGAAGTCTTATTAGAAAGAAACACCAGGCTTGCATGTCACAATGTGCTTTTTTGTAAGCTTCTGCTTTATTTTACTCTATTTTTCGGCAATTTCTCTTTATTCATGTTTTTCCTTCTAAGCTCATAACGTTGATAAGACCACACTTCACCCTGCCCCCACTTTCTTAAATACAGATACCATCTCACGTACTTAATAGACATTTCTGAAAATGATGTCCTATATGTACCAAGCTATTTTATCTAAAAATGAAACCACAAAAAATATTACAACTAGAACAACATTCTCTTTTTTAGAGAAAAAGAATAATTTACAATGTAGCCTAATAGTTTTAAGCTGTCACCTAAGTCTCTAAGCAGAGTTATAACCGTGAATAAAATGGTTATTTTAGTGTAATGATGCTTGCTCATTACTAACAAATGCACATTAGTAAAATATGCCCTGCAGAGTTAATAGCCTATGAATGTGCTTGCCTGTGCATGCACTAACATCGTGAAGTCACAACACCTGTATTGTCTTTATAAAATACTTATGCATTTTATAAAGGCCCATAGCAATAAGATCAATATTTCCAGTGTAATTGTTATTGTTCAAATAGGTGGACTCAGAGGCACATCTAGACCATCTCAAACTTTGAAAGAGATCTTTTTTTTGACCCAAAATGTACAGTTTAGGCCCACCTGGAGTAGGCAGCAATTATACATAGCTAGAGTTTCAATTTTACTAGTTTACTTTGTCTTATAAACTCTGTTTCACTAGTAACTTCTTCAGGTTTTAGATTCCATGCTATTATGACTGTTGTTATGAATTTCATTTCAGAGGCGCTGGGATCACAGAGTCAGCACACTAGGACAAAGAAAGATAAGCAAAACTTAGAAACCAAATTTCAACTCTATACAGATACAACTGAAGAAGGCTGTCAGATTTTTTTTAATCAGTTGGAGACTCTTGACAAATGCAGTTTCAATGCTTCTCTTCCTCTGGTGATGATAGTCCATGGCTGGTCGGTATGAACTCACATTTTATTTTTAATTCAAACTACATCTGATTTGATTTACGTTCCTTCTCATTATGTTAGTGCCAAAAATAACTTCAGAAGAAAAGTTGTGATTAGAAAGATGGTGGATTTCCGTGGTAGCAATCATGGCTAGAAATAATACAAAGTGGATATTCCCCACTGAGGTTCTGGAGGAATACCGCAGTCTACTGCAGTCTACAAGCAATTTTTCATATGGGAGTCCCATGCCAAGGCTTAGATTCAGCCCTGGTTTAAAGCCAGCAGAGTTCGAACAAGTAGCTGAATTAAAGTTCTATGCCTCTGGAGGACTGAATACCAGTTTCATTTCTCTGATATGTTCACTGCCAGATATTTACAGACTTATTGAAAAGAAGTGTACACAATCTCTCCACACCTTTCTCACAGATACGCCTTTAAAGAGAACTTCTCTTTAAGCCCCTTCAGCTGAAAATGAAGCCTTCAACGTCAATGAATTATCACTGAACTGCTTCCAGTGAAACTGTAAAATAGAAGTTCACCACAAAAACCTTTCTCCAAAACATAGCAGTACTAAGAGTGACTTTTGATCAGCTTCTCAGTCGAAAAAGAAACAAAAGAAAAGGCAGGATAAGAAATAATGTCATTTTAACAGATCCTTGATTCTGATAGAACCAATGTCATCACATAAGGCGGTAAAACGGATCATTCTTGCACATCTGCAAATACGTAGAGAAACTCTGAACAACACCCTTGACGCATATAACTCTCTTAACAAATAACAGCAGAGCTGACTTTGGATGAAATACTGCCCTAGATTACCTTAGCCAAGCCTCCCAACTAAGAATTTGTTCAAAACCTATACCCTCCTCAAAGACAAACCATGGACCTGAAGCTGCTGCCATTGAAGTTTATCACTCATATTAACTTAATTTGCAGAGGGGTTGGTCTCTTAGAGGAATATGTATGGAAACCCAGAACGGAGACTCCCAAATTCTATTAAAACACCAGATGAGATAAGAATGTTCTATCAATTGCGCAAATACATGCAACTAGAGCAACAATTACATCCGATAGATTAAATAATAATTCTGGTCATCAGAACCAGTCTTGGATGCTAGTAAGGAAATTGTGATCAGGTTCTTAAAAAAAAGAATGACCAAAAAAAAAGCAGATCTCAAAACGGAATGGCTGTAGAAGGTAAATGCCCGCTGATCTGCAATCCTCCAGCTTCCCTCCTTCTCCAATCCTTTTAGCTTAAATTTACAGGGACAGCTGCTCTTGAATGAAATAAAAAATTTTCTGGGCATTTCTGTCTTCCTTTTTAGTCAGTAATACCAATTATCTTAGGCTGAGTGAAAATATTTAGGGACATAATTTCACTGAAAAGAGTTCATATCACAAGACATAAATTATTATACAGTTCTTACATTGATCCTTAAATTTTTTTGCCCACCAAAACCCAAAGATTCTCAGCACTGAAGCATGCTGAAGCCCCTAAAATCTAGTTATCAGCATCAAGCCCTCCTTGTTTATGTTACGTTTTTTGTTTCCTTGAGCTTTTCACAAGAAATATTTGGCAGAGACTGCATTTCCTTAAGAATGTTTTTCTAGTTTTTTGTTTTGTTTTGTTTTGAATAAAACAGGTGGATGGGATGTTAGAAGGTTGGATTTGGAAAATGGCAGCAGCTCTGAAGTCTCAGCATAAACAAATTAATGTGATCATTGCAGACTGGCTTACATTTGCTCACCAGCACTATCCCATTGCTGTACAGAACACACGCTTCATAGGACAGGAGATAGCAGACTTCCTGGAATGGCTGGAGGTAAGAGCCCCCAGATCAACACATGCTTCTCTGGAAAAGACCTATTTACCTGTTCTTATGCTTCTACCACCCTTCTGAAATACTACGCTGGTTAATGCTGTTCATTTCAATCACTTACATTTCTTTAATACATGGCAAATTTTTCTTCCATAAACTTTGATATGACATCATAAAACTTTCATCATGCAAGAGAAAAAAAAGCAAGTGGTCTTGTTTATTAAAATATTTTTATATATCTTTAGAGGTGAGATAATTTCATGCTACTTTAGCTTCTCAATTAGCATATGTGCAGACAGCTGACAGAGTCCCACACTTTGAAAGCAGGGACACATCATCATTTGCAAGTGGTTAGTTCAGTAAAATGCGTTTATGTTATCTGTGCTTAATGTCTGCTTTTAATGCAGAATTCAAGCATGACATTGTGTCTGATTTTTGCCTCAGTTCCCCAAAGATTATTCTAAAATAATGGCTTAGAGATTCAGAATGTGAAAGGAGACCTTTTAAGAGGACAGACATGCTTCACAAAGCAGATAACATGGAGGCAGTAGTGAGTACAGAGCCACACTAATGTAGTGACTACTTTCCAAAACTCCTGCTACATAGGGAGCAGTGGCCATGGCTGGATTGAAAAGGCTGCAGGCAAGTCTGCAAAGGATCACTGGTCTCCAGCACTATTTAGGAAAAGGCAGAAAGCAAACACTAGAATGAGGATCACTCATACAAACCAGGCACCCTAAGCAACTCTTATTTCATCTATCTCTAGTACTAATTTAAGCTACCTAATTTGAAATGAAATTATACTTCTGTACCTCACAATCAATTTTTGAATACATTAATTTAAATACAGTGAGGCCTAAGGTAGAAGGGAAATACACTGCAAAGCTGAAAGATTTGCAGCAAATACTGCTGAAAGGCTAAGCTGCTTTCAACAGGAACGGCAGGGCTAGAAGAAGTTGTCAGATACCATGCGTGGTTAGGGACAACAGGCACAAAAGAGAAGGCAGAGAGCCAGAGTCACTATTTTTCCTCGTGACATTACAAGAAACCTTAGCTCTTGGTCAAATGTAGTTTAAGTTGCTGGAGCCTAAAGTCATATTTTGAGGCTGTTTAATTATTGAATGAATCAAATGGTGGACTTTGTTCAGTTCCCGGGATGACACACCACATCGTCAACAATAAAGACAGTCTGTGACTTCTCCAGTGTCAGCAAACAAATGGAGGCTTGAATAAATGACTCCTTGCTCTAGCATTGTAGGTAGCTTCTCTTGTTCCATGATATGTTCCAGGATTTAAATATAGTATAAATTTTCACAGCATGCAGTTGAGCATGTTCAAGCAATAAACCTTGATTCTGTTAAGAAGAACCCCTGCTGAGTTTAACAGTTAAAAACCCCTTCATTCCAACACCCATAACTATCTTTCCACTATGCTTCTGTCTGCTTACAAGCAGGCAAGTATTTGAAATATCCTCAATGGGTGTAACAAAAACTGCAGTGCGTGCAACATTTTAATAAAGAATAAAAATAAAGTAAATCTTAGCGCTCTTAGAGTTAATAGGGCATGATCAGTAACAATCTCAATAGTATCCATCTCAATGACACCTGCCAAGAAAATTGGTCAGATCTTGTGATTTCTAAGAACTGCCTCTCTCAAAAGAAGGTTGCTGAGTTTCACAAGAGGCAGGTATCGAGACTGCAAAGCCACTTTACTACGATAGGCAATATCCACAATGAAATTAAAACAGAAGTTTGCCTTTCCTGCAAGAAAAGTATGTCACATTTTTCTTTACAAGTCAGAAAAACTTTGAGCCTTGCAGCTCAGATGAAATGCTTAAGATCCAGATAGTATTGATTAGGTGGAAAAAGGGCCTGAGGCCAATTCTGCTTTAATAGGTTTGTCTCAGTTCAGATACCCAGTTCTGTACAAATCAGTCCAAGAAATGTCATTGCCGCATCATTTAGCATGTCTGATCAATGTTTTGATACTTTGGCTTCTAATTTGGCTTGTGCTAGTATCTCAGGCAAAAAAAAGCACGGCACTTTCTATAAAGGATTGTTTTACACTGAAGTTAAAGGACAGATACCCATTTTACAGTCATAGGAAAGTCAAATGCCGCAGACAAAAGGCAATGCATATTTGCATCACTTGCAACAAACAGCAACAAAAATCCTACTATCTGTGTTGATGGTTTTCCTGATCATACCAGATAAGTAGCAGTGCCCAAATATGTGGCATTTTCCTGCTGCATGAAAAGGAGGCAAGGAATAACATTCACCCAGCGAAGAAATTTAGTGCATGATCCATGCACTTCATTCAACCTCCATCATCAACATGCAAATTTCTTGTGTTGCAATTCATGGCATTCCCAGCTTGCAGTAAGTATTTCACTGTTTACTTTTCACATTTTCTGCATCTAAATCAAGCTGCCACTATCTTCCAGGAATCCATTCAATTTTCCAGAAGCAATGCTCATCTAATTGGGTACAGCCTAGGAGCTCATGTTTCAGGATTTGCTGGAAGTTATATCAGCGGTACGAACAAGATTGGAAGAATTACTGGTAAAAGACTTATAATTTTAAGATATGTAACAGTCAACTGATTTAAGTTACATAGATATTTGACATATCAATGTCATATCAATATTTAGGTGTTGAATAGCAGTATTTGCCACAGTTTAAAAGTTTCATCCCATTGGTTTAGAAATTAGATTTAGAAAATTTAATGAAAACGCTTTTCAAAATGAGGTATCATAGTATCTCTAGCTTTGATCTTTCCTACCTCGGTCCAAATTATGACATATAGAATATACAAGCATGGGGACTACAAATAATAAACCAAAGATACATGTTGCATGTTGCTTGAATTTACCTCGTATCCATTCCCAGTAATACCTTAAACTAAATGTAAGCCATTAACCTTGGATGTTTCGTCACTATCTTGACCCAAAGCCATTCAAATACACTGTTCATTGTTAGCAACTAATTTTAAAAAGAAAATTACCTTAGAGGAAATTGTCTAACTGTGCTTCAGATTTTAACTGTGGTACATTGCTCATACAGTGAATTGAAGTCATTTCTCTTGTAGCAAAAATTATAGTCCTGAATTACATTTTACAAGAGGCATATCATTAGAGTATCCCTAATAGATGCTTAAAGTAAACAAAGTTAAACATAACACTTGATTGTTTTGACTAGTGGCATTTTGAACCTTCTGTAATGTTTTGTAACTGTTCTAATTATGAGTGTAACGCAAATATAGTATTTATAAGGTTGTTGATACACTGTACACAGTACCGCATCTAATGCACAGTGACAACTTAAAAAAAACCAAAACAAAACCCAAACAAAACCAAAACAGGAGTGCGTTTTACACGAGGCCCACATCAGCTACATTTAAGTTATCAGAGAAAACGTTTTACTTTAATCTGATTTAGGCGTGAGGCAAATATGCATGACTGTAGTTTGAAGTCCCGATTCTGATCTTTGATTCATTGCCACATACCACAGTCCCTATATAATCAGCTCTTGTGACGGTGCCTGCATGCCAAGAAGCCGATTTTACACAATATGTCTGATATTATACCTGTGTATACACTGAATGGCTTTAGTTCATTAGCACTGCTTGTTCAAACCATATTAGTACATCAAACCTCGATAACGGATAAGTAAAAAACCATTAACACACATTATTTATTGTAACAGCTATATGCATTCTTCAGCAAAAATTATTCAGACTTGTAACAATAAGCTTTAAAAATTCATAGCGATAAAAGCTGTTAAAAATAAAAGGAAATGTATGTCTTCAGGGTGACATCCCTACTTATAGCCTGTGTTACTAGTCTTGTCCAGTTACATCTATGCAACTATGTTAGTCCATAGTACCAACTGGAGAATCTCAAATTTAGAAGCTTGTCCTCAAAACTGAAGGCAGCTTTAAACTACGCAGGCAGTCCTTTCCATAAATCAGTTCCCAACCAAAAAGAGCACCATACAAAAATATCCAGCAAACTAAAAATCAGTGAGACTCCCTAAGTGGAATATTATTTTTCTGAATACCATATATGTATATAATGTATATGTATACAACACTGTAATAATTTGCCTTGAAGACTTTTAAAGTTGAAAAATTCTTATAAACAGCATCTAGCAGACATATAGCTCTTTTAAGCAATAAGCGAAGCTTTATAAAGTTTCAGTTCCCAAATGTGGGCTAAAAGTCAACCTTGTTGTGGGACTGGTGTCTTCAAAAGGGCCTCTGAAATGCACGACCTCTAGAGTACGAAAAAACAAAATTAAGTAAACATCCCTCAAGTGACAAAGCAGTAGTGAGCATGGTTTGTCTATAACAAACATATCTATCTCTGGGTCTGTGTCCTTGTGCATGTAGCAGTTACTGTTTATTACAGTGCCTGTGTTTACTTTACCTTTTGGTGTAACCACGTACACTCTGCAGGACAAGTGTTCCTAGCATTGTTTCTATCAGTGAAAGACCTTGTAAAGTACCAATGTTATTTTTAAATATTTATCACAGACTTTTCTCATAACAGTTAAAGAACAGCCTACTTGCACTACATCACAACTGGATTATTTGCATTTATTGCAGGCCTTGACCCTGCCGGTCCCTTGTTTGAAGGAATGTCACCAACAGACCGTTTATCTCCAGATGATGCAAACTTCGTAGACGCAATTCATACATTCACTAAACAGCACATGGGTCTCAGTGTTGGCATCAAGCAGCCTGTGGCTCATTTTGACTTCTATCCCAATGGAGGCACCTTTCAGCCTGGCTGTCACATCATGCACGTGTACAACCACATTGCACAATACGGAATCACCGGTAAGAACCAATGGCACAAAATGGGAAGCAGCACTGCAGCTGCACCAACAGTATCTCTCGGAAACTTTACATATCTCTATGGTCTTAAACAGTATCTAATGGGAGTATTATCTCATTATATGCAAGGAAATTTTCTTTTCTAGAAAATGGCTATCTGATTTTTACATGTATTGAGTTCAAACTGTTCTTACTGACTCCAGTAAGGAATTTGGCTGCCTAGCACTTCTGAAAACGAGGCCATGTGCATCCTGCTGTCAAGCACTTCTGAATAATTTCAAAGGTATTTGTTTTAGCAGTAAAGGAAATGAGAAAACTTACTCTAATTAAGCCAGATTCATCTAGTGTGCAATTAATTATTTAAAATCAAATAAAACACAGGGCTGTACTACTCACCTCCTTAGTTCACCTTTTCCCAACTCCCTCTCCTTCAGTGGCGCAGATGATGCTCTCTCTAGGACCTGACTGCCAGTGTTCCAGGCTAGGTTTTATATACAGAAACTTATTTCCAATGTACCTACACATAAACGGATAGAGAAACTGATGAAACATACCGAAAAAAGATGCACAGTGACAACCAGAACTGTTCACTGAAAAACCCCAAAAGAGTACTGTTCACCCAGCATATTGCACTACAAAAATATTTCTCAACTATCATCACACTGTCTAAAAGTAGGCCTTACTTGTTAGCAGACAATGCATGACAAATGTGAAACCAAGCATCAGCTAGAAAACTTATCAGTGAAGACATATAAAAAGTCCATTGTGATATATCCCGATTACACAGAAGAAAATAATTTTCGTAATTTGATTCACTTAAGGAAGAAAAAGATACTTCTCGTAAAAGCAGATCTATATATTAATACATAGATATAATAAATACATTATTTTTAATGTATTTAATACATTTTTTGCTCCTTTTTCCCCAGTAGTAGCTGCAAGCAAAATTCAATTCACCATCAGAGTTTGTTACTCTGATAGGGACAAAATATGGTATTACCGCGTAAGCATCCAAAAGACAACGGTGTTCAACTGTTCAGAATGAGACTGCTGTCTTTAATGTGGCATGATCTGAAAGACTGCATATAGTCTTGTATTATATTTCATATTGACCAAAACAGCCAGGATAATGAAATCAAGGTTCATATTTACAGTCTTAAACAGTCAGGCTAGAGAAGGTTAAGCAGCAAATTATTCAATTTTATTATTGTGTGGGTTCAGCCAAACTATTTTTGGATGATCCTAAAAGTAAAGTTGCTACAATGTATGATTTCTGAGGCAAAAGCATGATGTTTTAATAGTAAAGGGGGTGGGGAGAAAATAACATATGTTTATAGTTGGTTACTGTACTCCTCTGCAGTTGAAATGGTAAAGAAGGCATGCAAAATTTTGTTGTTTGCATTTTTTCAGGCATCACTCAAACTGTGAAATGTGCCCATGAGAGGTCAGTTCACTTGTTCATTGACTCTCTGCTTCACAACGATAAGCAAAGCACAGCATACTGGTGCAACGACATCAACACTTTCAACAAAGGAATGTGCCTCAGCTGTAGAAAGAACCGGTGCAACACACTGGGCTACAACATCAGGGAGGAAAGGCTCCCAAAAAGTAGACGTCTCTTTTTGAAAACAAGAGCACATATGCCTTTCAAAGGTTTGTGGGAATACTTGTTACAGTCTGCAGATTGATCACAAAGTGTGAGAATGAGCCTAAGCTTTATGATCCTATTTACTCATTTATTAAAGCTCATAAAATCTATGGGAATAATCAATTTGCTGAGACAACTGAGAATCCCGGTAAGACGTCTTGATGCCCTTTCATCAAGATCCTGACTCTTAATATTTCTGTGGGAAAAAGCATGCTGCATGCTTGCCACAGACTAACTGTGGATCTGAAGCCTCAGAGATGCTTAGGGTCCTGATCTACAGGATTTTCCTACAACTGGCCTGTGCTACCTTGTTATAACATATGCAGGCATACAGCCAAGCCAAAAAAGCAGCATAATTGTTCTGGGAGGCCTGTAAAACCTCCTGTTCCAAGTTTGCCCAAATTTTATCTGCAATTAGTCTATAAGATGACGTATAAATTATTACTTTTCAAACAATGGATAGACAACAAAATAGCATGGACTTTTACAGGACAGAACTGTAGCACTAAAATAAAGTGACTGGTATGCTAGCTTTATCTCCATTAGATTACTTTATCGACAGCACAAAGTAACAATTTTCTAAGCTCAGACAGACAATCAGTGTGGTTTCTTGCACATATTACCAGACAGAGGGGAAGTAGTCTGACAGGGAAACAGGGCCTATCTGCCAGTCTCCATTACAAAATGGCCTGGGCCCGGCAGTACGCTGGTTACAACTCAGTTGTCAGAGAGCCCGCAAGGCGACTGCTGCTGTTGAGCAGACATTCACCTGCCGGGGGAAGGTTTACGTACATTTTAAAGCAAGAACAAGCAGCACTGTGTGGGATGAATGGCAGGGACACGCTTCTTCCAAGGGACTTTCGGTGCAGGGACTTCTGGTGCGTAGCATTCCTCCTCACTACCTCCTTCCCTGGCTATTGATGAGGCATGCAGCGAGCAAGAGTGCGGCGCAGCCCAGGCAGGGCCCCTGCTCAGAGCCACAGGCCACCGTGCATGGAGGAGACTTGTGAAGTGTGCCCACCTTCCCGCCAAGCGGCCGGTGCCCTTCCCACAGCCCCCTCAGCACCTGGGCCCCTGCTGCACCGCAGCCCCACACCTCTCCTCAGCACTGAGGCAGTGCCAGGGTCCCGCCTGCCCCCGGGCTCCCCCAAAACAGCCCCACAGCCATCAGGGTCCCTCATCACCTCACCCACTGCCTGAGCTGGCCTGTTCTGCCTGGCACAGCCAGGAAGGGGGTGCCTCCCTCCTTTTGGAGGGGGTCAGCCCGCTTGTCCCCGCCCAAGACATTGGGGCTGGGGACGCACTTTGAATGTCGACAGTGCGCCCCTGGTATGGACACTCAAGGGCTTTCCAGTCCTGAGGAGAAATGCTTAAAAATGCTGCTTGCATTACACATCTTGTTTCCCTATAGTGCCTGGTACTCAACTGCAATATCAAAGATCTAAAAAAAATACAAAAATTCAGGTACTTTTAAAATAATTTTGGAAGTCTTCCACTAACGCAGCTGCGAAGTACACAGTGATGACTCCAGAGGGCTCTGCTCAGCCCTGACTGATACTCAGAGCAGCTGAATCTGCTGGATCGCTTCTTATACTTTCTAAAATGCCTCAGGAAGCTACTGAAGTAGATTTAAAAATTCTAGAGGCCATGTCTAGTTCCCGATGTAATTTTGCTGCAGTACAGCCACGTCACCATGAGAATCAGGAAAGCAAATTGCTCTGAGGATGCGGCATCTGCTACCACCACACCTAGGCACAGAAACGCGATCCCTGTGTTGCATTCTTCTCTGGACACAGAAACAGTTTCAGCTTGTTGTAAAATATCTGTGTCTTATTGGCTTTGATTTCAATTTGAAACATGTTGCATTTTTTATGCTTGGAACTGGTTTTGCTTCAAAAAAGGGTCCTTGGCGCATATGGAGATATCAGTGCCCCAGACAATGGTTTCCTTTCACAAAAGGTACCAAACAAGGCAGCAACTGTGGGAGGGTGCGTACAATGTCATCTTTGTAACGCTCTTAAAAAAATGTTTGAAGATCATGTGAGAAGTCCAAACAGAAGAAATTTGAGAACTCAGCATTACGCTTCTCAATCCTCTGCGTCTTCACAAAATCTGATGTTTCATTTTTCAAGTTAACAGCTTTATATTCTGCAGTGTATGTTAATCCAGTTCAAACAAAAAATAGTTGTTACAAAGAGTTAACATTTATAATAAAGCTTCGATGGGACCCTGAGTCAGAGTTTTTATATGAATATGCTCACCTTTTTCCTTAAAGTGAGCATTATAACCACAGCAAAAGCCTAAGCTTTATCAGAACATACACTAGAACAATCAATTTTTACACAGAGAGAAGACTCAGAGAAAGACAGGATAGTAATAAAACTGATCTGTGAATAAGACTGTCTGCCTACTTTGTCCTCATCAGGTTTGCAGCAAAGAATCAGCCATTTTGTTTTCTACTGAGCGACACATTTTCAAATGAAAATACATTGTTCACTAACATACAATAACTATGAAACAACAACGAAAAGATACAGCTTTTCTAGCAAATGCCTTTCATTGTGAACACTCAGAGCTGCACAAAAAAACCCCAGAATCTGTCTGTGCATATACATAAAAAGATGACTCTCAGCAGTATGGCGGAGCCATTCTCAGATCTAGTGAAGCCTGAAGTGGGTGCAGAGAGGAAATGAGGAAAGAGCATCTTTCCACTCAAAAACTAGTGTGCAATAACATTTACCAGAACAGTTTCCCATGTGTAACTTGACCAGATTGCAAGGATAAATCCAACACCCTTAATTCTTCCAAATACTCTATGGTCTTTGGGTTTTCTTAATTAACACCTAAATCTATCAGTTTTGTCAAGAAGGTGGCTGGTAGAATCACCAGACAGAAGAGTTTTGGACATTCAAATCTAGCTGACAATATCTGTGTGCACATGGCCTCTAACTGTATGTTGTTTGTTTTTTTTTTTTCCCAGTAACTTACTAAATGTCAAACTGCTCGTAATCAGTACACTGATGATTTTGTAGGCATTCTTCATTGTGATAATATTCAGTTCAAAGACTTTCCTAAACACTCTTCTTCTAGAAACCCACCAAATCTCAAAGTATTAATGACATCTTTCTTATAATAATGTGCTTGAACAAAGTCGTATTGTTAGCGGATGCATGTTAAGCACAATGTATCATTATGCAGTCAAGGAAAGTTTGTGAGTCATCTGTTTTGCAGGGCAATTTTCTAGCCGATCAGAGAAAAAGCCTGATTACACTGCATAAGGTCTTCAATCTGTATCATACGTCTCGAGCCATGTCCAGTCATAAGGATTTGTCTGGTGATTAGATAGAGGGCTTGCCAGAAATTCTAACAATTAAACTTCAGAAAAGCTGAAATATTTCTCATGGAAGAATGTTTTATCCTACAAAGGGAACTCAGCCCAGGTTACCTTTTTTCTCCATCCTTTTAAATAGAGCAACAGGGCCTCAAACCCTAAGGGATTACACAGCACAGCAACAATCAGAAAAAATGATGATGTTTTAATTGTAACAAATTAGTTTAAAAAATAAAATGGAATATCAATGAAGTTTCTTCTCTGAAAGGCAAAATTCTTTTGCCTGAGAAATCTATTGCTTTTTTGACCGTTAATTTCATCGCTTTGCAAATTATTCCTTTCTACAGTCTATCATTATCAGTTCAAGATCCACTTCATCAATGAAATCCAAGACAAGCAGATAGACCCAACTTTTACCATCTCTCTGACAGGCACTAAGGAGGATGCTAAAAACCTGCCCATCACACCGTGAGTATTGATATTACATGTCATTGTACAAGTGGGAAACAAGGTGCTAATTTGCAATACCATATCATGTACATAATCATGCTATTAGTGAAATGGCTTAGTACAGCTAAGTGAAGATGAACTGGAAATTGTCCTCTCTTCACCGATACTCTCTAAAAATCACACTTTCACAATGTTCATACAGCTTTTGCACGAAAAATCTCTATAAAACAAACTTAGTAATCTTGGAAGTTTCCGTGAACATTAAGTGTCCTGTCCACTTATGTTCAGTCCATCCCATGGCTAACACAGGGAGGTCTAATCAATTAAAACACAAATAAATAAGCAGCTGTAATTAAGGTAAAGAATTTTGGATATTTCTCGTGATGGACATTAGCTCTATTAACAAAAGCAAAGGCAACAGTGTGGGTCAGCATTTGCTCTAGCAGACATAAGACATAACCTAGATGCTATTATGGGACACCTTTTCTTTCACTGTCAGAAACTACTAGTGCTTCACCAGCTGTTCAAGCTTCTCCCACTTCTGCTTCTTTTCTAGCAAGTTGTCATTATTTCACCACTTTATGCACCTGGAGGAAGAGTATCCTACAGACAGTAATGTTCCCTCCTGGAGAAGGAGGAGGAAACATAGTTCTTTGGTTTCAAAGAGAAGAGAAACACTTTTTTTTTTCACTTTAATCCGTAATAATTAAGAGAGCATTATTCTGGTTTTGTTTTCTGCAGAGTTGAAGGTATTAATGGGAATAAAACCTACTCTTTTCTCATCACCCTGGACACCGATATTGGTGAGCTAATAATGATCAAGTTCAAATGGGAAGGAACTGCAGTTTGGGAAAATATCTGGGACACAGTTCAAACCATAATACCATGGACAAAAGGCACCCGTCGACCAGGACTTATAGTGAAGACAATAAGAGTGAAAGCAGGGGAAACACAGCAAAAGTAAGTGTAATGAAAACACTGTAACAACACCACAGATGTTTGGCACACAGGTTATCCTAGTTCAAATACAAGCATCTGAGTCCCAGCACTCACACCAATGGTGAATTTATCCATGTACAACTTCTGGCTTCCTCCCTCCCCCTCAGATCAGACTGCATGATTTTTAAGTGACTTAAAGAATTTCTTTGTTCTCAAGTCAGAAATGACTAGTGGGAAATGTTCTGGCTCACCACTGCCACTAATCTGAGTTTAAGGCAAAATAACCTTGGGTGACAATTTTATTGATACTTGGGAATAGAGGATAGAGAAGGAATTAACACACAGATCCAAGGAATAATTTTAAACAAGTTCTGCAATGCAATTTTTCTACACAATTAATGACAATAACTGATTACAATTTCTGACTTATTTTTAGAATGTGATTATCTCACTCCATAAGGACCTTATAAAATTTCAAAGAAACAAGGTACTATGTAAGATAAATATCGACTTCAACATTAAGGCCAGGAAAATTCAAAATCCTACTAACAAAAATATGCCAAATCTTAATTATTTGACTTTCAATACCTACTTCATAGAGAAATTCAGCATCACCATTCTTGAAAGTACTCATTAGAACATGTGCAGAACCACACAGTCATCTGATTAATCATTGAAGTTAAGGGTTTTATCATAAAATTCCCTTATTTTTGTCTCATTCATTTAAAAGCCAGTCCAGTTTCTGATAGTTGATAATGAATTTCTACACTGTGCAGGCTGTATAAGAGGTTCCTGGAGTGATAAACTGTGGAAGCAAAGTTTCAACTACAGACATTCTGAAATTTCTGTAGTGGGCAAACAGAATGTGAACAGTCCTGGAAAACAAAAAGACTATCTATACTTCTACATACCACACTTTCACTAGTATTTGACAGTAATTTTTGCAATCTGGTTGTGCTTTTTTCTATAGTATGAATTCAGTGATGTGAATTTTGTCAGCTGAACTCTGAAGTAGCATCAGAGAGCAGTTTTCTGGAGAAAAAAAAAATTTGAATGCAAACTGAAGAAGTGAAGTCTGTGTTTGGGTTTTTTGGGTTTTTTTGTTTGTTTGTTTGTTCATTTGTTTTGGGGTTTTTTTTGGGGGGGTGGGGGTATTCTTTTTTCCTTTTTCCCCTGCTGATTGCTTTGAAACTGGATCACCAAGTCTGAGTGGCCTTGTTCTCTACATACAGCAATGCTAATAACACTTTTGAAACTGCTTATTCACACAGAGAAATTTCAGCCAGAAGACAGAATAACAAAACTTGTAATGATTCCCACTGCTTTAATCCTTTGAGAAATTTTAACTGAGCAGTTTAATTAAGGTTAATAAGAAAAGCATGTCTTGCCTTGTAACTGTGGCTCAGTCTTTGAAGGTGATTTTTCCTTGCTACAGTCTCTTTCTTACCAGTACCTGTTGTAACTACTGCAGACCTTCTGTGGAACAGTACTTATTGGCAGAGCTGCATCTCCTTGATACTGACACGAAAGACAAATTAGACAATTTAAAGAAACATTTTTGTAAGACAATCTGTGTGTGCTGGGCGGCAGAGGAAGGATCATATTTTCTTGGGTTTTGTCCCCCTGAAAATGTATTTTGTAGGTATTTTCCTCTCCTAACCCAGGACTTGGCAGATGCTCCTACTATTAAAAAAAAAAAAATTCTATAATATCTCCACCTCTTTTAAAAGAATTGATCCCCAATCTGACCTAGTACTGACCTAGCTGCCAAAGCAAATTAAAGCATAGTATACACCGCAAATTAGAGAGCTCTGTTTAAATTTTTGTACCTTGAGAAAAAAGTATGAAGGCTGTGCAGGGATTATGTCAGGTATACTCATTTTTCTAACCAGAAAGCTCCTGTCCAATACAGCTGTGTCAATAACCTGGCACAAGCCAATTACTACTGATGTACTATAAAGAAATCCTAGGAAATGGGTAACTGAGGTGGGTAGTTATTATACTGACAAAAAACAATGCTGGTATCTTCAGATACCTAACGCTCCTTAGAATTTTTTTTGCTGCAAGCAGAAGTGTGAGTTTGTGTCAAGATTTTAATGGATACTGATGACGTGCTGGGTTTTGTGCTGTGCAATCTGGGCTTGTCATGGGAATGGAAATGACATGTTCCTGTTGAAATAGTGTATTAATGCTTGAGGGGAGAATGAGAGATTATTAGGTGATTCTAAAAGGAGAAACAAAGCACACTCAAGGAAAAGTATTTTCTTCAAAGAAAAGTGTGTAGATTTCGGTCTTCTTGGAAAGACCAAACATCATTTACCAGCAGTCCTGGTTAACT